>NW_028301552.1:31970000-32015000 GCF_042242905.1 Orbicella faveolata | reverse complement strand
CAAATTTCTTTGGCAAAGGTTGGTTATCAGCTTTTTCCCAAGTGATGGTTGGTTCTGGAAGTCCACTAGGTTTCCTACAATATACTTCAGTTTCATGATTAAGGAGAATGTAAAGTTTGGTCTTTTCAAGGACAACCTTATCCAAATCTGTGGACAGATAGAGATGCTTTTTTTGTAAATGAGAATCAAAAGTAATGCAGCAACAGTACAGTGCTTACGACTTTATGCAAAACCTTGTCACAAAAAAAAAAAAACACACATAACAGGTAACACTACAATACATGCCAACATTGATCAGATAACTAAATTTGGCCTTCTTTTCTCTTCTCAGAATACCACGGTGCCTTGCTTCTCATAGGGTGTTCTAAGAGGGCTGAGAACGTGTAGGGTTAAAAAAAATGAGAAGAATATACTGTAAACATTTGGAGTTGAATAGTGATATTTGGGGTTGATAAAGTATATTCGCATGCAGCTAAAATTGTCATTCAGTTCAATTCTAATGCAGCTGTTGCATGAAGCCAGATATTCTAAATATTTGGGCTTAGAGCCTGTTTACAAGGAGGGAGGGTTACCCTAGCAAGCTGGTTAACCCTAGCTGGAGGGCAATAGATAGTTTGGGTTTACAAGCAAAATTTCACAGGTAGGGTTACCCTACAACCTGGGACAACTTAATGCACAGTTAACACCCAAAGGGTCTGGAAACAATCAGAAAGTTAACCTGGGTAAACAGGTTAACCCTATCTGGAGTGTTTACAAGGGAAAAAGTTAACCCACCTGCCAGGGTAACCCTGGCATGCAGATAGGGTAGCCCACCTTCCCAGGTAACCCTGGCTGTCTTGTAAACACGATGAAGGAAAAAAGAGGAAATGGGTGAGTGCTGGGGTAACCTGCTTGCCAGGGTAACCGGTTTGCCAGGGTAACCCGCTTGCTAGGGAAACCCGCTTGCTAGGGAAACCCGCTTGCTAGGGTAACCTGCTTGCTAGGGTAACTCACTTGCTAGGGTAACCTGCTTGCTAGGGTAACCCGCTTGCTTAGGGTAACCTGCCCACTTGCTAGGGTATCCCGCTTGCTAGGGTATCCTGCTTGCTAGGGTACCCCGCTTGCTAGGGTAACCATCTCTCTTTGTAAACAGGATCTTAGAATTGAATGAGTTGAAGTATGAGAACTGAATTATTCATTTCAAAAATGGAATCTTAAATAAACAATGAATGAAATTTCCAATTACTTTTATTACAAGGATCAACAACCCATAAAATGAATGCTTGGAATGTTTTGACTGTAAGACACTTACAAGCAATTTTCACTGTGCTGTCTGCTTTAGTTTCCCCAACCAAGTTCTTCGCTTTACATGTGTACTTTAAAGCATCTGGTTTTTCTATATTCCTGATCAGTAGTGACCCATTTTGATATATAGTGTATTTTGCATTGTCTTGCAATGGGTCCCGAACATTGCCAGCATACCAGCTTATGTCTGGCTGAGGTTTTCCAATTGCTTTACAGGGGATCAGCTTTAGACTCCTCTCTATAACTATCACCTCTCCTGGAGGGGGTACTTGAAATTGAGGAAATTGCCCAACTGTTGATAGAAAAAAAATTGTATAACATTAAGCATCAAAGAGACTGAGTTTCCTTCAATCAATGTCATACATTGTAAATTAATTTGAATTGATACAAGTTGATATATAAAATAAAAAAACACGCTGCTGAAAAACAAGTTTCCAAATGCATCAGTGAAAATGCACTGACGTGTGTCAATGTCAACGAGTTCAACACGCATTTGATGATTCGCTTATTTCTGAGCAGTACTGTACGTGTACAGTTGTTAGTGATGCTGCTGCTGCTACTGCTGCTGCTGCTGCTGCTGCTGATGATGATGATAATGGTGGTAATGACACTGTTTGAATGTTTATGGCCCGTTATATGGATTTAGTACGAATGAGTTTGGTTGGCACCTTGGCCACTATCAGCCAATTTATGAATTTTGCTATGCATACCCCACAAAAGGTAAACAGAGAAAGAGAGAGAGGGGTGGGGGAAGTATCTGATTAGGCCATGACATGGTCACCAATAACTCTGTACCTTACCCTTACACTGTATTAAATAATATTGTGTTCTCAATAATTTCCTCTTTGAACGAAAATGCGAACAAGGTAATAAGACACATTAGGCCAACACTTAAACCAAATTTAGCCTGTGTTTATTTCCCTCACTCATGAGCCTGGCAAGGGTACTTCAAATCCAACTAGCATTATGATAAGTACCTGTCAATCATGAGGTCGCAGTAAACCAAAAATGACATCATACATTTCAAATATCTGCCATCTTGGATTTCAAACATTTTTCAAATACCATTATGATTTGATTCTGAGCGTGGGGTACTAATCTACTTTTTTTAGCCCAAGGGGGGGGAGCTTCTGGGAGAGGGGGTACTCATGGGGGAATGGTCACTTAGATTCATTTTTGAACAAATTTTTCTGAATGTTGTGCAATACAAGTTTTCAGGTAAACGAAAACAACAGATGCTATAACTCAAGAACCCCAGTAAGCTAATCCAACCTGACAATTGTAACAATGGACATGAAGACAAACTTACCAACTACAGTAACAGATAATGGTGCTTGTGAACTTCGAGATGATGTTTCATTTAGTGTAGCTTTACACGAGTATTTACCACTGTCTCCTTCAGTTGCATTGTAAATGAATAGCTTGTTCCGACTCACAGAAATTCGCCCGCCCACTACCACAGGAGCGTTATCCTTTGTAAATGTATAGTTTCCAAGAGGATACAAATAACATTTGCATCGTAACTGTAAATCAGTCCCTGTGAGGAATGTATTGCCTGACGGTTTGACGCTTAACTGAACTGTATCACAAATTCCTGAAAATGCAAACCAAATGAACAAGAAGTCTGTTAGCACCCTTGCTGGTGACTCAAACTTTACACTAGTGCATTGAGTAGATTAGAGTTTTACTTTGCAGTTTTGTATTATTCAGTATTCCACAGTGGTCAGGTCTGTCATTATAGGCAAGTAGCCTGCCAGAACAGCTGGCTAATTGCGTGTCTTCAACTGTCTACTTTCATCTCACTTTACCATTAAGTTTGACAAGAAACTTACATGTAAAATAATGAAAGGATCCTGCAAAAATATTGTAAGACATCTGTTTCAAATGCCCGAGTCAAAGCAAAGATGCTTTTCAAGAGTTTTAAACGTGTTTGTTTCCCACATGTGACGGAAGATGAAAGGGTCATGAAACGCCTAAGTCATTTCCACATAGCTGGATCCCTGGCAGTCATTTCTGAGTATGTTTTTTCACTCTCAGCCAAGTGAGTAGAGCAAAGGTAATTAAATTGGACAGATTTCCTGATTGAGACTATTGAGATTTTAAGAAAAAGAATGGTTGTTAAAACATAGAACATATTAAATATAGTCATTGGCATGATTGCTTTTTAGATCCAAATACTGACTGCAAAAGGCTGAAAAGAGGATCTTCAAGCATCAATATTTCGAAATTTTTGGCACTTAAAAAATAGACTTCCGCCTACTTTAAAATTTGGGACATCTACTTGAAAACTTATTGACAGCCCTGAGTGGTGTCAGGTCAAAAGCCCTTGAACAATGTCCACTACCTGACTAAACAATTTGATACATGTAGAAACCTAATGATTTGGAGAGGTCCATATCAAATATACATGTATCATTTCACATGTATATTACAATATACATGCAATTTATATTGCATGATAGTTGACGAGGGTGCAGCCCTGTGCCCCAGTCAACTATTGAGCGATAGAAATTGAGAACGAATAATCTAATATTGTTTATGTATAAATCTTATAGTCGTTCAAAACTTAATCTAAATCCTCTTCAAAGACACTTCGAAAATGCCAAGGAGCAGCCGTCATTTTGTTGACAAGGGCACACTGCTATGCTACTCACTGTATATCACAGAACAGATAGTGAGTACCGTAGCCAATCAGAGAACAGCATTCATGATAGAATGCTAGTACATTTATACTAAAACTCAATAGAAGCACAGAACTAGCAAGAGCTGTTGATGTAATGACGTTGCAAGTAAAGAGGATTTCCATTTTGATGATCAAAGCAAACAAGTTGTTTTCTTCTTTCATCACAGAATTTTCTAAAAGAAATAAAAAACATGTTCTCCATGTTTCTATCGAGTTTAAGCACAAATCTACTAGCGTTCCATCACCAATGCTGTTCTCTGATTGGCAATGCTACTTACTATCTATTCTGTTGTAGATAGTGAGCAGCCTAGCAGTGTCCACTTGTTACGAACTGGCGGCCCCTTCTTTGCGTTTTTGAAGTGTCTGAGAAGAGGATTTAGAAAAAGTTTTGAACAAAGTGTAGATTTATACTAAAACAATTAGATTATTCGCCCATGATTTCTATGTGTGATAGTCGATGAGAGCACTATGGTGCGATAGAAATCTTGAGCTCATAATCTAATTGTTAAATAGAAATGCTCATGGAAGTTTGGATGAACTTGAAAGAGCTAAGAAAACACTTGCCCGTCAGCTCATGTTCCCACAGAATTTCTCAATCTCCCAAACTTCCACCTGTGTTTCCATAACAGTAACTCGATAGAAACACAGTACAAGTTTTCTATTTCTTAATTAAAGCACATTTAACCTTTCTGTTGTTACTGATCAGTGCTGGCTGAGAAAGAAGTGAGATTCAAATAATGCATACAACCATGAAAACGAGTACTAGTTGATATTAACTATTGGCATTTCCAGTCAGAGTTTACAACGTAGCTACAAGAAAGTAATGGCTACCTCAGGGCTCGAAAAAAAGTGCCATCCCATTGTCCCAGACAAGTAGATTTTCCTGCTGGGCAAGTAACTTTTCATTCTCAATTGCCCAATGGGCAAAGGATCAGGCAAGTTTTCTGTCAGCTAAATCATTTAAACCCGGCGTGATCAATCGATGAAACCGATAATCGATAACAATCGATGGCAATCGATATCAATCGATAACAATTAATCGATTGATATCGGAAATCGATGACCAATCGATGGCCAAAAAATTTGTGTTTTTTAATTGCCATCGATTGTCATCGATTGTCATCGATTGTCATCGATTACCATATCTTTTGGGGAGGTAAAAAAATGATTTGACAAGAGAAATATGGTGACATGTAATTGTGAAGATCATCGTTACCATCGACAACAGTAACAATAACTTTACTGATCTCTCTAAATGCGGGTATAATGCAAGAAAATTAACATTGTTAACACAAACTAAACTGGGATGAAAATGTTCGTACTCTTTCAAGTTACAACAGAAACCTACGGTTTAAAGTTTTCTGGTTACTGGCAGTCCGTGGGAAGAAAATGCTCATTACCATCGTATAAAAATGACACAAGATTAATACTTGCGAACATGAAACTTGCAAATAACAATCTCAAGACGCGAGTCAGAACAAGTAAGAAATAGACTGACCCTACCAGACACATTATGGCCCATATTGACGTGACTACATAAAGATAGGTTAAAATATCAAGATACAAGCCAAGTATTTCTAGTAAGAACAACAGGTGAAGCAACAAATAATAAAACCTTTTCCATTTTTCGTCATCATAGTACGGACACCATCCGAGCGCACATTTCCACAATTTCTCACCGCACTGATCCATAGTGAAATGTGCACCAAAAGAGTGAATGTTTACTGGTTGTTGTATCCTCCATAGAACCGCTTCCCATCTCTGTGCCATGACTTGAAGTTGAAATGTCTGCCACATTGAGGACTCGAGCTTGTGATTATCGATTGGTCATCGATTGGCCGATAGCAATCGATAACAATTAACTAATTGTTATCGATTGGTATCGATTGATCGATTGGTTTCTGATGATCGATTGTCATCGATTGATCACGCCGGGTTTAAAGGGCAAACCAAGACTTGCCCAGGGGAAGCAAAATTAGAGAACTATTTGTCCCAAGGGCATGCTGGAATTCAATTTTTTCCCCAGCCCTGTTCTTATATGTAAAGGTAATTATAAGGACCTTAAACTCCCTAATTCGTATCTTTTAAGAATGCGGTCATTGTTTGTTGGACTGTATCTTGTGTGTAAGCAGCTCACAGGGCTGACTAAAGTTGATAATTTTCTGTTCTTCTTTGATGCACTTACTCAAAATAATTCAAACTCTGGAAAATGTACTATATCATATATGCCTCTTTTTGAAAGCAAGATACGTAGAGAAAAGCAAAAAGACACATTAAGATACATTGAACAGAAATAACAATAACTAATTTTTGTTGTTATAGATTGAAGCTACAAATTCTATGATTGACAGAATTTAATCACACTATCTACAGGATTTAAATGTTTGTAAATAATGAATGCAAAGTTTCTCTTAATCCATAAGAATTTAATCTCCCAGTCTTAACCCTTACTAAGACATTGTGAGAAATGTCACCGTAATTGTGCAAAGATAATGTCTGCACTATAAACTGGGATGTTAATAATTATAGTTATTTCAAATTTGAGCTTGAAGGCAATAACGCTGTATAGGAGACCCTCAAGATGCATATTCGCACACTGGTCAGCTTCAATAAAAATTCTTAGGTCAAGAATGAAGCACATGGATAATTTCAAACTTAAGATGCTTTATTTTTGCTTCACAATAAAGTACTTCTATATTTCCTGGGAGGAGCAAATGTTGTGCCACCCAGTTATGTTTGACAGATTTTTTTGCTGAAAGGAAATAAACAGCCTAAATATCAACTTTAGGATAAGGCCCAAACCCTCTAAATACTCAGCAAGCAGTGTTGACTTGCTTGTAACTCATTTACCCAGGGTCAAGAGATGAGAAGCCAGCGGAAATTGCATATTTTCTCATTTACGCATGAGTGATGGTCCAACGGAAATGAATAAATTTGTTCATTGGTTTGCTTCAATTCAACCTTGAAGGAAATAATGAATTATCAATCATGCAACATCCTGATTCAAACAGGTTTGTCTTGCTTTGGTGATGATCACAAAGAAAATACACAATTTCCAAAAAATCTTTCCTCCTTATCTGCATTCTTGAGAAAAGTAAATTGAGGGTTCCTTCCTTGGGTGTTGGATAAAATCTTACACACACCTGTAATCAGGAATCATTTCTTTTTAGAAAGCCAAAAAGTAATTTAATTCAGACATGCTTTTTGAGGCCCTTATAATTAAGTCTGCGAGTCTAGAGTGTTAGTGTCTCAAAATACAGTGAAATTGCTTCTAGAAAAATTAGAAGTGTTAAATGAATCAACATAAATGAGACGAATGTTATCAATCTACAAGGCCTCTAAAGGGTTATTATGTCACAGCAAAATACTCGGCCATGATTTTTTTTTTATGGAAACTGAATGCAATCTTGAAATAATATAATGATTTATTTATACTGGCAATTTCCCAAGTCGGAGAACAGCTGTTTGATGAAATGGCTATTTCTCGGCTGATATCACAGAAAAAGAAAACTCTGCAAGTTCTTAATTAATAATTGAGCAGTGAATACAAAAACTGACTTCCAATGCCCACCAAAAGAGTGATGGTGCTTCAATTGATTAATGTACTCAAATAAACACAACAGCCAATAATCTTGACGTCTCTAACTAAAGAATCAATTCTGAAAATTGTTAATGTGCTAATGATTAGAACCGAACACTCAAGAGTATCTTATCAGCAATCAAAAGCTCAAGCGCGCCATATGATATTTAGCTTTCATTATAAAGAGCACATTTGGAGCAACAACGAATATTGAAACTGCGCGAAACTGGAAAAACTATTTCAAACGATTCTTGGCGTTCTACATTACCCAGCGTGGTTCAGAGAAAGCTGATCCATGGGGAAAATATGGATTACCACAAAATATGTGGGAAGGTAGCATTCATGAGGAATCTAAGTGGCGATCGCATTTCCAAAATTCTGTGAGCGTATGAAAATTTTCTCCGCTTGTAACAATTAATATACACAAAACTCTGTAATATATCGGCATGACGGACAATATTAAATAAACTGCATCTTGAATCAAGGATGCCGAACAAACATTAACAATAAAACAGGAAACGGCAAAAATGTAAAAGTTCAGCGAACGCTTCATCTAAATAAGATAAGAACAATAGCGCAATTCAAAGCCAGGGAAAGAGTCTATAAATTTAAAATTCTAATAAACTAGCTTTTCAAGAAGACTTCAATTGTAACTTCGTGAATTCCAGCCCGATTTCTTGATTGAGTGATGAGAAAGCATGAATGAAAGATTTATTTTTGGTAACACATTTGAACACAAGTCTATAACATTGACTTTCGATCGCCTCTTCGCTTAGTGATACACCGTTGTTGTGGAATGATTTCAACAAGCGTGCAATCGATTGTTCAACACTTCAATTCGTGGCCCCCCGCAAAAACAAGTGAAAACAAGCCCCGAGAAATCTCAGAAAGTGACAAAGGCGCGAGTAGCTCACGAACGAAAACAGTACGCCCTAAATTTCGCGATAAAAGCAATTTGTCACACGTACCTTTAACATTCAGCGCTGCATTTTGACTTCTACCAAGGACTTTACCCTTTCTTGTGGCCACACATCGGTAATTTCCGCGATCCTCGAACTTTGTTTGGGATATTTCTAATGTTTTACCATCGTTCTTAAGAGTGTATCGAGGATCGTCCTTTTGTAAACTTACATCATTATGTTCCCACTCGTAAAGCTGTATCTTTTTCGTGTAATCTGCTGAGCAGGTAAAAGACACGCTACTGCCGGCTTCTACTGTTTGTGGCGTTGGTTGAGTTTGCCACTTCAGCCCAGCTGATTGAGAAGCTGTGAGCGACGATCCTGAAAGAGTAGACATTATGTTGGGAACGCGTTATTGGGTAAAGCCGTCATGCATTCTCACCTTGGCGAAAATTATGTAAGTCAGCAGAGCCCTTCTAGCCAGGACTTTTGCTTTAAAATTAAAGCAGACAGCAGTAGGCATACGTATCGCTATGAACTCTTCCATTAAGTTCTCTTGATCCGCCAAGAAACGAGAACAAGATTAACAGACAACAAAGAAAAAGCCGCCGTTTACCACAGCGCACATTTGCTTTTTCTTCCAATTACGACCGGGCGACAATAACGAGCCCTATTTCACCATTTGGAATCTTCAATCAACCTTAGGAGCAATTCAAACACGTAATTCAGAATTCAAGATGTGTCTCCGTCGAGAAGGTATCATTTTGACCCAAGGAATGATAGAATTACCGCAGTACAAGATGGCATTTCTACCTTGCCATGCCCGGTTAGATTAGAATAGCTACAAGATGCTCTAATTTAGGCAAAAAGTTTGCTTACCTAACAAGACAAAACAAAGCCAAACCCAGAAACACATGAATTGAACAAGGTTCCTCTTCGAGTAAAACAGGAAATCCATGGCCATTGTAGCTTATCACAAGAGACTACACACAAGAAATAAAACTCGGAGGATCGTAAATCCTTCACGCAGGCATGGAAATCTATCAGAAATTCAATCTGAGAACTGTATATTTGGGCTCGGACGCCAGCCGATTGACATATGTCACGTGGTTGTCATTCTTTATTATCCAGTGCGACCGGAAGTACAGAGTGACCAATCACGCCACCCTATTTAGCGGCAGCGGTGCTCCCAAAGGAAATGACTAGTCTTGTGAAAGACACAATGTAAAATTTTCATTGCCTTTGTTCGCTGCTTTTTGATCACAACTCCCTCGCATGACTCACGAGTTGAGCACGCCGCCGATCGCCAAACAACTTCAGTTTCGATAATTCAAGCTGAAAAGTCGGCATCGGTTAAAGGACGTCGATTACCCGCAGAATGTTTTTTGATTTTAGTTATTTTCGCAAGATCGTATGTCATTTATAACAACCGATTGAATTGTTTTGCTAAATCCGCTGAATCTGATGAAAAAACCTCATTTTCCCCCATAAAAAAATTTAAAAAAACTACTTGCTGAGTTTTCACACCAGTTGTTTGTTTAAAATCCTTGATGACACACACAATGGTCTCCGAGAGCTGTTACAATATTGATATAACGAAGTTTGTGAAGGTTTGATAAATTTAGTATTATCTAAAGGAAATCTCATTTCTCCATCCTCATAAAACGGGGAGAAAAATAAAAGCGATCTTTAGTTTTGTTTCGCTACGCATAAGCACGTAGTGGGAGATTGGGTATATGTATCACGTTGGCTAAATAAACGAAATTCGATCAAATTTCCTTTTCCTTTCGCGATCTCGATCATTCCGATCGCCGACGCTTTCCGGGGGTGGTGGGGAGAGGGGGAGCGAAGGACCCTTGCTCTTTTTATACCAATTTCAAAACGAAAGGTAACCCTTTCGCATATCTTCCGTATAAAAATCGTGTTCAAAGTAGGAACACTGCATACCTTTTCTATAATTCCGAGATGAGTTGGACGTTACAGGTGCGTTTCTTCACTGAGTTTGAGAAATTTTGAAAAGGCCTAAAACTCGAAATGGTAGTTTTCCCTAAAGTTAAGCTCGCTTGTTATATGCCTCAAGCCTGAAAAAGGCACCCCACTCGGGTGGACTTTCTCCTCATGGTTCACTGTTACAGACTGTACTCCAGGCGCCGATTACAACGTATTAGTAGCTTATTAGTACAACTTTTCTGTTATCAGCTTTGTAGTCAAAACAGCCATTCCAAAATGATACGATTCGCTTTCAAAACAATTCTTGTAGGCGATGGGAAGTAATCGTATTTGGGCACTTCTACAAGGAGTTTGCAAGACGGAAGAATTCATTTCCCGGGTACTGATTAAAATGTAATGGTCGAGTGGGCCGTTTAATTGTGGCATTCTCTGAGGGGCGTATATCATGAACATTTCTGTTTTTCAACTTCGAAAATGTGTGCCGTTGAAATGGCGAACCAGCCGTTGAATTTTTTATTTTAATTCTTATCAATATCTTCCATGAAGCGATAAGTGATCGTTAAGACCACCGTAAATTTCATTAGTTTTGCGGCTGGCACTCAGATCATGAACTTTAAAACATAAAATCACCGTGTTGTTTTGAGCAATAAGTGATCTGAGCGCCCCCCCCCCCCCCCCCACCCCTTTTCTCCTGCTTTCATTTTGCATTGTAACGGGCCAAAAATACAAACATTCTCATCATCAAGTCATTTTTTTTTTCTGGATCATTATATTATGTTAGGGACACACGCCAAGTGCTCTACGACGAGATAAAGGAAAAATAAAATAAGAGCAAGGACTGTAACATTTTATAAGAAAACACAAAACTTAACGCTTTCATGTGGATGACCACGTTTTCTCACCGTGATTGTGAAAATATGTCAAATGCAGCTCTGAAACATCAAGAATTCACTTGATTTCGTCGTAACTGAGAAGATTTGTTTCAGTTGTTTACTCGGCCCCACTAGCACTAGTGCTATAAACATTGCCGAGGGTAAATAAAGGTTACTAAGCTCACTTACAAAAGGTTAAATTTGATTGAAAATCTTTCGTGTATTTGAGAATGAAATTCGACATGTTACATCAGCACGGCCTTGTTACAACTCCAACTCAAGTGACTGAACATGCACGTGGAATGCTGGGTTGTACAGCGTGATCAATTTTGTTTGCGTCACCACATTTGGTAGACTCTGTCGAAGTCGGCACATACTACAGCACATGTTGTGGGGACGTGGAGCGGGGACAAGCCCCTTCGTGCGGACGTAAAAGACGCATTTGGCAGGAGAGTGCACAAGCTTGGCACACGAAGCCGATTGAGTCATAAAAATGTGTTGTAGCGTAAACAGTTTGCAAGAACAAAGTACACGACGCGATATTGAAAGCGTTTGCAAAAACAGGCATGGTACACGAGGACAACTGTCGCTGCGACATGTCCCCTAGCATGTGTGTGCCAATCTTTCAGTAGCATAACTGACGAAAACTGGTCAAGTGTTTTTTAAGGGTTCACAGAGCTTCAAAAAATTTGTCGAGTCCGATTTAAACTTTACGTTTCCTACAGTCCGTTAGCTAACTTATACTTTTGAATGAACGTGTTTACGGCTAACGCACGCGACGCGAAAAGGTGGGGTGGATCACGAGCTATACAGGCAAACATGCAACGTTAAATTGAAGTAGGAAATTAAAAAAAGAGTTCAATAGTAGCACGAGCCAAGCTCAGCTGATGATCAAGTCACGAGCTAGCTTTAAGTCACGTTCGAGCCTAAGACTTAAAAGCTTAGTTTAAAATCTACTGACAGTGTTATTTTCCGGAAGTTTCGAGACTGCCTGTGAAGGTGACACTGCATTAAGTTCAAGGAAAAGTAAATTCGTTGCGACTTGCAAAGTATTTGATTCGCTGCGGCGGGTGATTCGAGTGTCGCTTAACATTTTCAGTTGGTCTTATACCTGCAGATGTAAATTTTTCTCAAAAAAACATTTTTCCGAAACACGAAGATTCAACATTTCTGACCATTTGCAAAACGCGTTTTGAAATGATTTTGCTGCAATTACCTCTTGATTTGCGTTTAAATTAAGAAATCTGCACACCGGTACTCTATATTTCAACATAGCAACGCCCATAGTAACGCTCGTTTACAGTCCAAAAGTACTTACGAAATGGATTCAGTTCAGTACATTTTAATAGATTAAAATCAAACATTTAAAGAAGACGACACACCGTTTAAATTTGCAAGACATGTTTCGGATACTCAGTATCCATCTTCAGTAAAAAGCTGTTTACAAGTGAGTGACTTTATATAAAGTAGGTAACAAGTAGGTGTAAATTACACAATGTAGAATAATAGTACAAATAGTGAAAAAGTTACACAATACTTAAGGGTACAAAAAAACAGGTGCGATTACAAATCTTTGAAAAATGCTGAATACAAATTGTAATCAAAGTAGGAGTGTTAAATTAACATGCTTGAGTTGTTTATTCAACGCGGGTCTTTCCCATTCAATATGAAGGGCTTCTTTGATTTAAGTTGGAAATTTGTAAGAGCCGAGTCTAATGTGGAAAAACAATAGATATACTTGACAGGAAAGCTTTAAAGATGTGCACTTATGAGAATTTTGCATCATGGTCCTGAACATTGCTTCCTCTACCATCTTATATGCTCCTTATACTTGGTTAATTTTCTATGACCGGTGTATATTCGGGTATTCAGCGGAACATTTATGTAAAACATTTCGATATGCCCCTACCCCTTCCTCTGCCCCCCTCTCCCACCCCGCCCACCCATTCACAGGGCTAATTTGGGCTCTCGGAGAAAGAAGTAAAACTTTTAAGTCATATTTCTCACAAAGCCGGTTAAATAGACAGATCACCAGTATTTTACACACGATATCTCCATTGGGTTTCGGCCGAATGTTGTCAAATTTTCAAGGTTGGTAAAGGCCACAATTAGATAAGTCGTTCCAAGTACTGATCAATAAAATTTTCAATTTATGAAATGTTTTCCCTGTAATTCAGTTAATATAACTAGTATTAGTTGTTCGCTCCTATGGACTGGTTGAAGGTGCTACTTAGTTAACCTAGCAGGGGCCAAAGTTGTGGAATTTATCTGCAAACACGGTTCGTGGCGTCCGTGGTTACAAATTGAAATAATTGCGATATAAATTACTATTGTACTATTGTATTCTAGACCACTATAAACAACAACATTTGAACATTTCTTTGAACATTCTATTCTTCTTCAATTAGTTAATATTCCCATTTTCACGAAAAAAAAAAAAAACTCTCAAAACACTGTTTTCGGAGGTTTGTCACCTGGGCCGGGTTGTTCGAAAGGGGGCTAACGTTAACCCAGGATTAAAAGGTAGCGGAAGTATTACTTTTTCTTGTAACAATATGTTTTTACCGCTTTTGTTTTATGTAGTTTGAGATTATCCAAACGCAAAACAGAAGGAGATACAATTTATACATAAAACCTCACCGAAAAGTTGCAAAACTGAAATAAAATTTCTCGCTAATCCTGAGTTAGCTTAATCGGGCTTTGAACAACCAGGCCCTGGACAACTGTTTACGGACAGGATGAACTTAATACCCTGCTTATCGAACCATTCATTAGCACGTTATTGTGCCTATAATGGACATTACTTTTTGACACTTAGCGGCTAGTTGTTCATTTTAATGAATAAAAACCAGGGCCGTGTAGTTCGAAAGGCGGTTAACGCTAAACCAGGATTAAAAGTTAACCGAAGTATTAATTTTTCTTGCACAAAAATGTTTTTACTGCTTACGTTTTGTGTAGTTTGAGGTTAGTCAAGCTCAAAACTGAAGGACCAACATAACAAACAGAAAACCCCACCGAAAACTGAAGTTACTAAACTCAAATCAAAATTCTTAACCGGGCTTTGAAAAACCCGGCCCAGTAGTTAAAACTATTGTGGCATGTGACCTGGAAAGCTCATTTTTTAAGTCAGACCAAGAGAAGAGCATTTTTTCTTGGTCAGACTGCGAAGCCCTTAAACGTCGTACCAAAACTGTCGACCCACAGAGTCCAGTGTTTTACAAAAAAACATTATTTTCAAGGCATAAGACCACCTTAATCCAGGATTACAAGTTGTCCGAGGGACGTCAAAACTCTTTTTTCCTCTTTCCTCTTTCCTCAAACCCCTTGTGTGTATGCCTAGGAAACATTTTGCAGGGACAGTATGCAGGCTTGGGCACACGAAGCCGATTGAGTAAGAACAAGAGACCATGATCGTCTCTCTTGGTCAAAAAATGTGTTGTACAGGCGAGGATTTGCAAGAGCAGTGCCCCCCAGGCAGTGCACACGTCTCTACATTGAAAGTTTTCGCAAAAACAAGCATGGTACACGAGGAAAACTGTCGCTGCAAGATGTCCCCTGGTGTAAGTAGTACAACTGACGAAAATTCGCAGCTTCATAAAGCTTTGAAAAATTTGTCGAGTCCGAAGTAAACTTTACGTTTTCTACAGTTCGTTAGCTGGCGCCAATATTGAACGTGTTTACGGCAAACTCACGCGACGCAAAAAGATGAAATGGATCACGAGCTACTGTGATACAGCAAAACATGGCACGTGAAAGTGAAGCCGGAAATGAAGAAGAGAGTTCAACCGTACGAAGCATGAGTCGAGCTCAGCTGATGCCCGGGGGGTCTCCCATATATAAACGCCGGGGTGCCCGTCGTACCTCTTAGGGGTTAAAAAACCTGTTTTGGTACCTCTTACTGCTAAGGTGGTCAGCCTCAAAAGGTCTACAGGGGTTGCTTTTGCATTACCTTTTAGCTTATTGAGCCGAAAAAACATGAAAAGAGATAATGTGTTGTGTTAGAATTGGTACCTCTTAAGGGTAAAAAAAACTGTCAAGTCACGGTCACAAAACAGGATCACCCGTCTTTTTTATATGGGAGTTCCCTCCCGGGAGCTGATGATCAAGTCACGAGCTAGCTTCAAATCACGTTCCAGCCTGGCTGATAGCATTATTTTCAGGGATGTTCGAGACTGTGACCGTGTCAGTGTGACACGGTCACTCTGACACGCTGTGACTTGCAAAATGTCTGATGTCCCGGGCCGGGTAATTCAAGAGCCACTTTTAACGGTAATAAGGATTACAAGTTTTCCGAGTTCCGTTTTAGCTTAGTTAGCTTCCGTTGTATAAAAATGTTTTTCATAGCAAACATTTTGTAGAGTTTGAAACTTGGATAACGTCAAAACTCGAAGGAGAACAGAAAATGACAGAGAATTTCACTGAGAGCAGTTATACAGCTCGGTGTTAAAATTTACGTATTTAATACGCCTGGATTAGCTTAATGATACTTGAAACAATCAACCCCTAGTCAACGGAAAATTGAAACTATTGCAATCACGAGCCACGGTAAAAACTGAATGACTTTACAGCCTTTCCTCTAAGTTCTCTGTTGAAAATTTGTAAATACAATAAAAATACAATACAATTATGTGTTTTTTTCTAAATCGTATAAAATTCTTCCTTTCTCTAAGCGGCAAAAGTAGCCAAAACGCAACCAAAACAGCACTAGCCGTATACTCGATGCTAATAACATTTCGGCAAGAAGGTATCTGCGTCATATCAGGCCTTTATGCCTGCAGGCTGGCTCCAAAATTGCTTTAACGCCACCCAGACACCAAATACATTCGAAAACAGAAATGTCATTTGCTATAATCTAAGAATTTTCAGCCTAAAATCGGCAGAAAAATAAGAATATTAGCTAATATTCAGCCTCGGCCTGAAAAGCAATATTCTTGTAAAATACAGTGTAATGAAATCTGAGGTAGAATCGAAAAGAACGCACTCAGAATAATTACAAACAGTCTGTTTTCTAACACAATTAATAGAGACAATATCAAATACTGAATTTCTTGAGTTGTTTGCAACTATCAATATAGTTAATCTGCTATATAGTTAACAGACCGAATAAATATTGAGTTTTAAAATTCGAAACCATTTGCAAAAGTTTGTGAAGACAATATACTCAAGAGGCCACATCCGCTGCGACAATATTCATTAATGTAAGTAGGTTCGATATCTTGTCTGTTTATAGCATTAGGCGAGCCACACCGGCCACCATTTTATTTCTGCGTATTATTTTGTCTACCACTGGCATTTTTATAAAAACAAATTCAACCGACTTTAATTGAACGCGTTAAAATATACCATAGCATACCTTATTTGGTAAAAACGAAATATGAGGGCATCGCTAAGAAAAAAAATGTTTCATCTTTAGGAGAAGAAAAATTGGAAAAATACGCCCCCAGGCTCCAATATATGTGGACGGACAAGTCGTCTTCCATAGTGCTAACAGTAATTCAAGAAAATGGGAGTCGTTTTCGATATATAGTGACTCATCTTTCTATGCTTTGGCCTTTCTTAGTACAAGCTATCATATTACGTGCAGATCAGTCAATTGCTATTGATTGCGATTGATAAGATGACTGATGTACGAATGATTCACATCGATTGTAATAGAAACCTGACAATGTTTCATCAACTGATTGATCGGTTAAATCCTAATTAAATTATTTAGCCGCGATATAACGGAATATGTCGGTAATTCCTCCAATAAATTGACAACATGATGTACCCACCAGCCGAAGGTTTATAGAGCTAGTTACTTTATCTGTTGTTAGGATCAAGTTCTTATTCTGGGGCGAACAAAATACTTTTTAAAAAAATGTAAATGCAACCAGTACGGCTATTCGCGTTTATTAATGACCATTATTTATGTCGGTTTTTTCTATTAACCAGCCATTTTTATACTGACCCAAGTAAATTTCGATCTGTCCACCATTTCACATGTGTCAAATTTTTTGAGGGTCAGAAATTTCACATTTTTAAAACGCCACTGGCATACTAAGTGCAATAGTTGGTGAACTGTGACTAAAATCTTATCTCACGACGTAACTAGAACATCACGATTTGAAATAATTGATTGAAACACGATTGAAAATTGATTGAAAATTGATTGAAAATTGAATGACGGAGTAATTCTTTTTCTTTACCGCAAAAGAAATCATCAATTGAAACTGAATATTCAATAGTTTCCGTTTTAGACATAGGTAAGTTCATTTTCAAGCTGTTGAACAGGCACGGAGAGGGGAGGGGGGGGGGGTGGAAGGCGTGGAAGCGGAAGCTGGGTGGATGGATTTCTTCAATTTTCGTGGTCATACGGACTGATGCCTCGGTCAATCAAAAATGGACTATAGTCCCCGTATGCCGGAGATTGCTTGGAAGTTGGCAGCCAACGATAGTGATTGTTTAAATGCCGTCCATTCTTCTGCATAGTACCGACTGCAAAAAAAAAAACAACAAACAAAAAAAGCAAGCTCCGATTCCATTAATTTTCAAAAAAGCAAGGTCAAAAAGGAGTCCCTAGCCTATAAAAATATGCTCCCGCAGCTGTATAAAAAATACAGGGAAAATTCTAAACCTCTGATAGTGTATTTCTAGCTTTCTGATTTTTTTCACTGAAAAATTCCGGAAATTTCATCTCGGAATGTAACTAAATGGCAAGACAATTCTGGCTCGACCGACCGGAAAATTTCCGAAATAAACGAAACGTCTTGAAAGGTAGTCCAAAATCAGGTCCAAACGATGTCAGTCGAGTAAATGGTAAATGGCCAATCCGAACGGAACTTACCATCAAGCATTTTTGCTTACAATTTGCACAAGCCGTCGACGAACCGCTTTCTCCGTGTAAATGATAAACAGCCTGAATTATCTCAGTTTCCAGCATTCCAACTATAGTATCAGAGAGTACCGGTAAATGAGTGCGTCCCTTAGTTAAGTGTTTCACCGGTAAAGTTCTGTCGCAAAAAATGCCTAAATGGCTGGTGGCACATTTGGTAGGATTTCTATCGTGAAACTATGCTGGAAATAATGGGCAATGCCATTTACAGAAGAACCCCGCCTAGCGGTCACCCCATTAATACGGTCACCTCTTTATCATACAGCTAGTCTTTTTTGTCCCGGCGAAACGCCCATACATTTTCTTAAGAGGAAACCCCGTTAATACGGCTGCCCTGTTAATACGGCCACCCGGTTAATACGGCCACTCTGTTAATATGGCCAACGGCCACATTCTGGGTAACAAAAAACGAAGGAACGAAGAAGAATAGCAGCGGAAAATTTATTACGGGAAGGACCAAAAACCGACACGTTCAGTAAGTGAAAAGAGATTATCAGTACATCGCACTGCACCGATATCGCAGAGGTCATGGGCTCGAATCCCGTTCAGGCCTGAATTTTTTTCAGGCTTTAATTTGACAACTGCTTAAGTTATGTGCATAACTGCGATGATCAATCATGGCTTCATATCTTTCTCCGCAGTTCAAATAGATGATCTTTCATGGCGGAGCTCTGGCGCCCCGTAGGGCCGCCAAGCGGAGCCCCATACTCACATGGGAAAGAAAAGGAAACTCATGAGTTGATTTTCTCATGGTTATCATGGGTAGCAGTACTGCTCGTGGGCGCGTACGCACGACGGCGACGACGGCGACGACAACGGAGTCGCGCAAAATGGCGGCCATACTCCAAATAATAGGTTGACTGAGACATTCAGCGTTGGTTTACCATGTTCTTCTTTGATATTGGACATCCATGTTATGATCAATTGACACCTGTCAAAACAAGGCATCTGCTGACCAGTATCACGTGACCATATCGCGGGCTCAAGTTTACAGCTCATCGAGGTCGCGTATTTTTAAAAGTTGACCGCTGACCAAGTGCTGATTTTCGATACAAATGTTTTTTTGCTGCTTTGTTTTGAGTCTATAATGATTATTAAAACTAAAAACAGAAGGCCAAACAATATACAGAAAACCTCACCGCAAAGTTACAAAACTCAAATCAAAATTCTACCTTTTCCTGGGTTAGCTTAATCGGGCTCTGAACAACCTGACCCAGGAGCTACGCTTTTAGGCTGGCCTAAATCTACCTGTTATATTCATTTGTAGTACAAAATTAATATAAGCACTTCAGCCGGGAAATTTTGCTTACCTTACAATATTGGGTCCTGTTCTCTGTCCTTTCCCCGTCCTTTCTGTCCTTTTCGGCCTTTTTTTCTCACAGCTGCGCAACTTAAACTCTTGCTTCGTTTTTCTTGAACAAGGCGTGTAATTTTCAACTCCAAACTACTTCGGGTCTTGTGTCGTTTGTCTCATTTTTCCAGAACGTAGACAAATTTGAAGGTTATTATGCCAAGAACATTTCAGAAGAAAACTCTGTCTCGCTTGATTCCCTGACAACTCAAAACGTGAACAACGCACGCGCAGCAAATTTTCCCGCCTTTTTATGCCATCGCTTCATTTAGATCAAACTGAAATGTCCACCTCATCTAATCGATTGACCTTATCGCGGTTTGGAAGCCATCTTGATTAGCTAGACTGCTGGCAGTCTGTTTTCCTCTCGAAATCAGGCAGGGATTAGCGACCAGCAGTCTACATCTTGACGGGTAGACAACACAGTCTAAAATAACAGTGTTTGTGTGGGAATTTCATGGCAAATCGCGTTTTCACTTTCCTATACATGACATACATTTGTCTATGACTTTTTCCGCGAAGTGAGGCGAAGGGCGTAGCGTGTGAGTCTCGTACCCCAGGAAATTATGTGAAATGCCATTTCAAACGTTTTCCAGGGAACAGTCTCAAAAACCAAAACATAGAAAAACATTGAGTATTTAATACTTATGTTGTTTATGTATGTCAACCTTTGGGATAGTTAATAATAGGTTTAATAGGAGAGACTAAAGATTGTCAAACCAGCCAATTTAATTATCCAAGACGCTTTTCGCCAGTAAATATGTATATTTTTCCTATATTTCTGGAGGAACGCGCGTGCGTACGGCGTATATGGTAAATCTCCCTTTTATTGCCGTATATGAATCACTTTACGTGCAAATGTGCAACTGCTGGATAAAATGATTGCGCGATCTTCTAGCTAGTTACTATATCAACCATGAGAATAGCAAATGTAACATCTTTATTATTGTCACATGTAAAACGCAAGTTATCACAAAAGCATGGGATCCATTAAATTCCATGTGCGCTGAATTTAACTTCTTTCGATTCTGAAAAAAAAGAAAAGAGAATCAAATAATGTAGCGCTACATGGCAAGTCTGCCAGAATTTTGAAATATTGAAGGTTGTTCTCGATTTCTGACATCATTGAGTTTCGTCAGTTGTTTTAAGCCCAGAGAATAAAAGGTGTGGATTAAAGGAGCTCAACCTCGGTTTTTTAGTTATTTTTGGCCACGTACAAAATAACCTTTAAAATTGATGAAAACACGAAAGACCAGAGGGATCATAATAATCCATAAAGGAACGAGGATGGCTAAGAATGGCGAAGATTAACACGGATTACAAAAACACTAACTTGAAAAATTTAGGCTAAACTTCTTAAGATGCACAAGCCGTGACGTAGCTCTTTTAAAGGGTATTTCTACAGACCTCCCACCAAACAACAACAAAAACAAAACAAACAGAACCCATTCTTCTTCTTGCAAGAGCTTTTGTTTTGAAATAAAAACAGACCACAGAAGGGATACTCAAGGACTCTCTTATGATAAATTTTCTCAATCCGCCAAGAAACGAAAAGCTTAACAGACAACAAAGAAAAATTTGTATCTTTTCTATTCTATTTAATTTCCACTGAACAAGAATCAACAATAATAATGTTAACATGTATTGTATTTTATTTTACCACAATACTGCAAATTAATGAAGTTATGTAAGGAATTAAAGAATGTCATAAAAAAAAAGCCAAGCCGAAATTTAAGGAGCCCAAAGACACATGCATAATTATAAACGAGTCAACTTACCCTTTACGACAAGGCTGAACTTGGTAACTTTCATTGCACCACGGTTGGCGGCGAGGCAGAAGTACTCGCCCTGATCTTCAAGACGCACCCTTTTGATGTGAAGAGTTCCGTTGAAGTACGGAATAAACCTGCGCCTATCGAGTTTGTCTCCAACTCGATCGTACCTGCCCCAACAGATCTTGGGTTTGGGATCTCCAGTAGCATTACAGTGAATCCAGAGATTGTCCTTCACAAATGCTGTTGTGTTCTTTGGCCGCACGTCAAAAACAGGATATACTGCGCGTGAATGAGAAAATTACATTTAGATTGTCATTAAAGCTTTGAAAACAGGTACTCACTTTGAAAGGAAAACTTACAAGATTATTTTCAATGGTAGAGCAACAAGTATAAGGATTATGGTTATGGTAATAAGAAATTAAAAAAGAGAGGTGCAAATGCGAGAATCACACAAGCAACGAATCAGTTTCGAAAACGTTGTAAATTCATCCGACAACGTTATACGTTAATTAAAATAGTTGAAAATAAATACATATGCGCTTCATCCCACAATCTTACATGGTTTCTTTTGTTTTTTTTTTTTCATAAGCCTCTGTGCCGAGTTAGGATTTTATAATTATAATTTTCTTACCATCGACAGAGACATTAACATAGCTTTCAGCACTGCTAAACGAGTTTTCACCCTTGCACGAGTACTGGTCCTCGTCTTCCTTCTCGACTCGTGTGAAATGCAATGTGTTACCCTGTCGTTTAATTCGCTCTGAATCAAGTGAAGAGCTGTCTCCTTTCTTGTCAGTTTTCTTCCACGTAACTACAATTGGAGGAGTCCCTTCAGAGTCACACCTGATTTTCTTTGGTTCATGGAGATTGGCAACTACGAGATAGCTGTGAATGCCTGCAATCTTCACTTTAGCTGTATGTATTAAGCCTTCTTGTCAATCTTGTAGATAATTAAACTATTTTTACCTTGAATTCTAAGCTCATAAAGAGCAAGAATCTGGATACAGGACAATCTTAAATTATGTCACTGTTTAGATCTTATACAAAATACAATCACTAGCGACTGAATGGCGTCAAAGTTAAACAGAAATACGCCCCGCTTAGCTTGGTTCAATTAAGATATGTTGTAACAATTGCAACAAAAGATGCAGCTAATTTTCTGTAGCATTAATCTGTTCTGTGCCATTGTAGGTTCCATTCTGTGGTCTTCACAACAGTGGCTGCTGTATTGACCAACAATTTTGCTCAGTAACAATCTGTGAATTTTTTTTCTGTGGAGTAGCATATGTCATTTTTCAAACTATTTAAAAATATTATTGGAAGTCTAAAAGTTTCGTAGCGGAGCTCTTGCGCGCCGAAGGCACGCCCTAAATTTAGCGATTAAAGCAATGTGTCACAGGTACCTTTAACATCCAGTGCTGCATTTTGACTTCTACCAAGGACGTTACCCTCGCTTGTGGCCACACATCGGTAATCCCCGCGATCCTCAAACTTTGTTTGGGATATTTCTAATGTTTGACCACCGTTTTTAAGAGTAAATCGATCATCCCTCTGTAAAGGTAGATTATTATGTTCCCACTCGTAAAGCTCTATCTTTTTCGGGTCATCTGCTGAGCAGGTAAAAGACACGCTACTGCCGGCTTCTACTGTTTTTGGCGTTGGTTGAGTTAGCCACTTCAGCCCAGCTGATTGAGAGGTTGTGAGCGACGATCCTGAAAGAGTAGACATAATGTTGGGAACGCGTTATTAGGTAAAGCCGTCACGCATTCTCACCTTGGGGAAAATTATGTAAGTCAGCAGACTTCTTCACGTCACGGTCGGGGCATCTTGAAAAAAGTACCCTAAATTTTTCAAGTTCTTAGTTTGTTATCCAAAACAAAAATGACACCTGTTGTGTTGTTGCCATGAAAACAGTTTTGTTTTGTTTTTTAACCAAGGACCATATACTTCAGCCAATCTAATGATGAGAGTTTAGACAATATGGAAACCATGTCTGTTCCAAGCAGGACCTTCTGTCCCACTTTAAAGGGTTGAAAATTAGGATATTTAGTTTTTGACAGAAAGAGACTGGAGCCAAGAGAGTTTCCATGGCAAAGACACTATGGGTGCCATGTGGTTTCTTTTGTGATGTACATTTCTGGTGCCAAGTTTGAAGAACACTGCTTTAATATTTCCAGAGATATTCTTTAGTATTTTACCGTTTTAGTTACAAACCTCATGACGTCATCACTTTCCCAATTTGCATCATACAAAAACGTCAATATCTCTAAAACGAAAAAAGATATTCCAAAAAGGAAAACGCTATTCTTCTCTATCTTGAAAATCCTTTCAAATAAGCAGCAATTATTTTTCATGTCATTGGCACTTTAACCATCCTCGTCCCTTTATGGTTTATTATTTCATCTTTGGTGTTTTCCTATCTAAGTAAACTACTATTTCAGGTTTCCTTCAATTCTAAGGTATAAGTTGTGCAAGGCCAAAATACCGTGACTGAGTTTCCTTGATCTGCCAAGAAACGAGAACAAGATTAACAGACAACAGAGAAAAAGCCGCCGTTTACCACAGCGCACATTTGCTTTTTCTTCCAATTACGACCGGGTGACAATAACGAGTCCAAATCCTGGTCAATCGACCTCAAGCCGACCTCAGCATCTCCGTCAGCATTTCATGACACTGTTAAATGAGGGTCATGAATTTACTGCGAAGTCATTTCTGTTAACTCCTTTTACATTTTATATACTCCCCCCGAGGTAGTCCTCTTTTTCCGTTAAGAACTGAAAGGCAGAAATTTCCTTACCATTTACTGTTTTCGCCGCCAATCTCCAGTCTCTCATCCAAGGAAACAACAACGGGAACCCATATTGACCATATATTGTGAATGGTAAGCTAGCGCCCGATCGTTCGGTTGGATTGGAAAAACCCTTACCATTATTTAGCGGTCATCCTAATGACCATGGCCATCCCTACCGGTGTATTCCGACAATTAGACAAAAAGTTACCCAGTGAGTAGTGGGTTTCTCTCACCCCGAGCGAGAGAGAATGCTCTCGTTCGGCAAAGAAGAAAGTCAGAAACTAACTGTTCGTAGGGTAGTTAAAAGTATGCTTACCTAATAACACAATGCAAAGCCAGACCCAGAAACGCACGAATTGAACAAAGTTCCTCTTCAGGAAATCCATGGCATTCGTAGCTTATCACCAGAGACTACACACAAGAAATAAACCTCGGAGGACAGAAAATCCTTCACGCAGGCATAAAAATCTATCAGAAATTCAATCTGCGAACTGTATTTGGGCTCGAACGCCAGCCTTTTGACACATGTCACGTGGCATATCAATTTCAGAACCCGGGTCACACTCGAGCGAATTCAAACGTTTCCAGTTTTTGGCGAGGAAAAAAATTGGCGAAAGTTTCGCAAGTCCCAAATTTTGGCAGTGGTCGCATCAGATCAACATGTCTGAACCAACACGTTACCGATTGAAAAATGCGTCACAAGATCCATATTTCTCGATTAAGTATTTTATCAGAGCCAATTTTGTTTGTATAAGTAATAAATCTGTCAACAAGTAGCGTAAAATAAGTGCGACCCCAGTTTCAAAGGTAAAGGCAAAGGTAAGGTAAAATTTTGAGGATTGCAAAAATTTCGCCAATCTTCAAAGACGCCGAAGTGCTGCCTCGGAAGCTTCCAAATTTTGGCAAAGCAGACAATTTGTTTTTTTAACCATTGAACTGTCATATTTTTTAAAACATGTCTGGATAAAATTACGGCGAGAAAATAACTTTGATCGGCTAGTCCAGTTTGGCGCGTGCGATCGCGGGACAAAATTATATTTTTACTAGGTTCATCTGACGCTTTTTACAGTTATTTCAATGGAAAGAAGGAATATGAGCAGCGTTTTATTCAAATTCTTATGACTCGTACCTTAGCTTGGATCTGGTTACTAGCAGCAATTTGAAGAGATGGCTTCACTGAGACAATATTCTTCGATCGCTAGTGGCGCAACACAAACGCAAGCCGAGCAAAAACTGCTCGTCCAATTATAGGCCGAAAATCACGAGTTGCTGGAGAGCGGAGAGTCAAGAACACGCAGTGTGGAGAAAAATCTACGAAGAATTAAACTCTCGCATGAAATCTAATAAAATACTTAAGGTGACACTTAACCTAAAAACACACCATGTTTCAAACATTTTCTCGTGGCTAAGAGCCGAGTCAACACCAAACCATGGCAAAGTATACATTTTTAAAAAGCTCAAAGAGCAAAAATTATGAAAAAATATTTGTGTACCCTATAACTGTATTGTAACCTGACGCCGGCTGATTAAATCTGCCACCTGCTGGGGAATGCCAGGGCTTACTTGAGAAAAGATAACTCCTACAAGAACTGATCAAAAGGAATAATTTTTAAATTTACAAAAGAAGACAAACTGCTTGCTGGGATAAGCACAGAGATTTTTGGAAAGTTAAAAACACGTGAAATGATGACCAGTTAAATCTGATACAGAAAATCTAGCATACGTTTCAATACATAACTTTGACAGAATGCACTGGATGGAAAAGTTCTATGCTTTTCCCACAGAACGTACTCAGAACAACAAATCCTGAAAATTTTAGCTCAATTGAATAAATCCTTCTCAAGATATCTTTTCTAGAAGGCGAAAATAACTCGTTTTGAGAAAACGAGCTTTAAACTTACAGTAACAGTACTTGTCAAAATAAAACTTCAATACCTCAAGATTCGAGTTCCGTAAAAAACAAAACTTCGAATTTCTTTCAGAGTTTTAGGTTAAGTCCTGCCTTAATTGAGAAATATAGTTCTTGTGACGGTAGTATTATGGAAATAAAGACAAATTTTGGCCTAAGGAACTCAAAATCGGTTTATTTTAGAAATCAGAATACGAGATATTTAGAGGATTTTTTGAGATATTTAGAAAATTGTTTGGGATATTTAGACATTTTTGATATTTACGTGATATTTGTGGAAAGGCCTGCCCTTCAAGTTTGATTGTGTTCGGTTTTACCGCGTCGTTTAACCGGGAAGACACTGGGACGAGGTGGGCCAAATCCTGGCGACGAAAGGCCTTATGGGGAATATTCCAAGATGGCGGCTGTGTTGTGTGGACTTGTGGCAGACTCGCTCCCGGCGAAAACAGTAAGTGAGCGTTTTATAGCTTAGACAGTTGAAAATGCTTTTAGGACTTCTATGTTCAGCGTTATTCCTGAAATACTTCCCTAGAGTGCATTTTTAACCAGGCGATCTGGGCAAAACTGTGCAACACGTGCTTTAGCTTGTCAAATCGAGATGTTCGGGTCAGCTGTCGGGTTTAACTGTAAGTTTACTGTGTACCAGTTCAGCCGACCAGTTGTGAAACTGATAAAGTAAATGCTGCTATTCGGATCAGATGAAGTTTTACCAATTTCATTTTTCAGTCGATCGGTAGCGTATTTTGCAGTCTGAATGCATAACGGCCAATGATGGTTAACCGTTTCCAACTCTGGGGGTGGCTCCCATGAGGGTGCTACCCCTACCAAGATCCTGTTTTGCGGGCGTGGCTTGAAATTTTTTTACCGTTTTTTTACCAATCCTAAAACAACACATTACCTCCAGTCTGATTTTTTCAGCTCAGTACCCTAAAAGGTACCACAAAAGCTCTTGTTGTGGACCTTTTGAGGCTGAACACTCTTGGAGGTACCGAAACTGCTTTTTGAACCCCTGAAAGATACAATGAGCAACCCCTTCCTTTTTATATGGTAGTCCCCCCTGATCTGCATATAGCCGGGAAACAACTTAATTGATCAACAGAAAATAGACAGTTTTAACAGAACTACAAAACATTTTCTCCAGCGTTGTAAGTTTCCTACATCTTGCATGTATATTTTTCAGCATCTGAGTGGTGTATTACCATATATACACACTGTAATGATTTTGTTTTTTTTTCCAGAAATTTTGCTGCCATCATGTTAAATGGTTGTCACGCTTGGCCAGCAAGGCTGCAAAGTCACGGGGCAGGGGTCCTTCAGCTAAAACCACAAAACAGGCTAAACCAGTTAAACGGCAAGAAGTAAGTTGGAAAATTGTCACTGAGTAGGTGTATTTACTCTATAGACTAATTAATCAATGTGAACATGGCACTGGCTCTACCAAAAGAAACTCATGGGACTTCATTGCATTTAAAATTCACAAACCAAGTGTATGTTAATAGTTCACTTCAGTAAGTTACAGTCAGTTACATTTGTACATCTAATGTTCCTAACTGGTACTGTAAGAAATGTCCAGAGACAAGCAAGGCTAATTTGTATGTTGATATCAGACACTAAAGGGTTATTTCTTTAAATGATTTAGGGGAGCAGGGATGATGTAGTGGTGAGAGTACTCTCCTCCAAGTAGTGAAGCCCGGGTTCGAATCCTGGACCCAGCTTCATAAGTGGGTTGAGTTTGTTGTTGGCTCTGGCCTTGCCTCTGAAGGTTTTTCTCCGGGGTCTCTGGTTTCCCACCCTCCACAAAAACCAACACCAGTGGTGGATCCAGACTTTGAGCTAAGGGGGGGGGGGGGGGGGCAGTTTTGTTTTACTTGCCCTGCCAGCTTTTCTTCCTTCAGTCATTTCTTCTTTTTTCACTCAAAATAGGGGGGTGGGAAGAGGCAGGCCCCCAGGGCCCCTCCCCTAGATCCGGCACTGAACACTTCTAAATTCCAATTCAATCTGGAAGCAGTGGACAAAGAGCATCTTTGTGGGATATGCCACTGCAAATTCCTATTTATTTTATTTTATTTATTTATTTTATTGAATGATCAACAGGATTTGAAGCCTATAATTTCAAGAGCGCTGAACAAAAGAAGACAAGCAGCTAATCAAAGAATAATATCAGCACAAGAACAGCTTCAAAGCAAAGAGTCAATCTCCAAAGGACCCAGAGAAATTATAATTGAGCCATCTTGTTCTGAGGTATGTGCTATTTTCAGCAATCATGTTAACAAAGGCAACCACACGGACACAGTACTGCTTAAGTCTTGTACTTTCAAGTGACTGGCTGTATTGCTGTGATTATGTGATGTCAGGAAAATCTGGCCTGGATGGGATGCAAGTCCCTTAAGGTTATAATGGGAGTTCCCTATGTTCCCTGTGTTCCCTGTGGGAGTTCCCTAGGATTAGAAGCAAGTCTGTTTAGGTTAACTTGGGAGACCTCATAGGCTGAGGTGCATCTCTATGAAAAGGGAGGTGAGTACTCTCAGGTATAGGGTGGAACTGCTCGGGCTCACTAATTCTCCTCTGAAAATTAACTTCAAGTAAACTAAGAAAATGAAGCTTAAGGTTGTGCTGGTTTTACAAGTATTTGTAGTACTTAACAAATATTTGTAGTATTTAACAAGTATTCCACCAGTGTGTATTGGATATCAGATGGTAGCCAACAAGGTGCATAACGTGGTATAAATTGTTTTATTAAAAATGCCCCTGAGATATACTAGGAAAGTTAAACTAAAATAAAAATAAAAAACTTAATGCCAAAAAAATGTATTTGTAGAGCATGGTATAGTGGCTCATAATCCATGGTGGCTCTGCCAATGAAAACTCTTGAACTGCATCATACAGTGATACAGTTTTTAATAATATGTTATTTTTGGGTGAGCAGGGATGTGCAATGGTTAGAGCACTTACCTTCCACCAATGTGGCCTGGGTTTGATTCCCCCTGTGTTCCATTTGTGGGTTAAGTTTGTTGTTGGTTCTCGCCTTGCTCTGAGGGGTTTCCTCCAGGTACTCCTTTTTTCTTTCCTCCACAAAATAAATCATCTCCAAATTCCAATTCAACCAGGATAGAGGACCTGCATAAAAACCAGTTACAACCTCGTTCCCAGGGTCTCTCATCTTACCGCCCCCTGGAGCGAGCGAAGAGAGACCCAGGTTGGGTCTGGTCACGTGCCACTTTGACAATTATGAACATCAGGGAGGGGTCCTCTGTAATCAGCAATTTGTCGCGTTGAGCTTTGTCGAATTCGAAGTATCGCGCTGCGACTGCCATTACCCGTGGCGTATATTAATACTTAGCTTTCAGGCTGAAATTTCGAATAATATCTATTCCAACGTTTACCTTAAGGTTAAGCAAGTCTGTCTCGAGGCAATTTAGTGGTCTTGATTGTCAGTGTTGCCGTCTTACCCACTGGATTTATGGAAAGTCAGTCATTTCAACTGTGGACGTGGAGCAGTGCAATTTCATCCCGAAGTAATTGTTGTTTCTTCTTTGAATGCACTTGATCAAATTGATGTTCAAGGGATATTTTAATCTTTGTCCCTGGAGAGCCAATACTTAGAGCCTTAAAACATATCTTGCAATAGAAACGAACCTAAACAAAGTATAAGCACGGCATGGCAAATTTATACAGAGGTGTCACTCTGAGAAGCGATTTGCAGTTTACAGCGGAAACCATGCAGACCTACAATCTCTAAAGATATGCTGTAACACCATCAAACGACTCCACTCTACTTATAATTTCCATTTCTTCTAATAACACAGCAAAAAAAGTGCCCCCCAGAAACACGCGTGAAGTAAAGAAAGGTCGAAAGATCGAAAATTAAATGACAATGTGCACAGTTGTCACGAACCGTTGGAGTCACATACACTAATTTATTAATGACACAATAAATGCATACCGCGATGAGTTCGTTGTGTTATCCTTTGCGCTCTGCAAAGTTCAGGGCGCCGACGGCGCGGTGAAACTTCAATAGATCTTTACAACCTTTGACGCTCCTTTCGAAGTGACCCTAGCTTTCAGTGATCAATTAAAAGGCCCTGAATTCTCTAGAATTATTTAATCGCCGTTCACAAGACCTACACTTCATTCTGAGGTAAAGCTGAGTCAAAGATCTTCCATACACAGCCTCGGTCACGGTGTGTAATTCTCCATTCGCCTTCTTGAAGAGATTTTTACAATATGTAACATCCTTCACTGAACCATACAACCTTCAGCGACTTGGATTTCTGCTATTAGATGATGGATAAGTTTTCCTCGGCGTTTGCAGAATATTACCGCCGGACATTGCCGCAGAACATATCGTTCTTGGTTTACTTTGGTGACAACACATCCCGCCCTCCCGTGGGCTAAGTATAGACAAAATTCCTACTAGGCCACCCATCCCTTCAATAATTTAATTGTCATCTCCCAGATTCTGGGAGACACGTGACCAGACCCAACCAGGGTCTCTCTTCACTCACTCCAGGGGGCGGAAAGATGAGAGACCCTGGGAACGAGGTTGAACCAGTTAGGGCTGATGTGGCTTCCTCTCTAAATATTGTAATTACTTTTTTATTAATTTCTGTTCATTTAGAATCCTGCATTCACACCAGAAAAGGATATTGATTTTAAGTCACAAGTGTCATCATTTAGTGCCCTTGGATTAAGAGAGGATGTTCTGAAGGCTTTGTACAATATTAAAGTAACTAAACCCACCGTCATTCAGGTGTGTATTACACTAATGCCAGTCATTCTGTAATCCAATTTAAGTTATGCTTTATGCTTGTGCACATACTACTAAGAGAAATGGTTGTCTTGGTGACATCTACACATGATCATCAACAGAGCTGGATTTATAGAACGTTTAATTTTCCTTACAGATTGTGACAATTCCACCAATACTAAGAAGAGAACATGTCCTCTGTGCAGCGCAAACAGGTTGGTTAAAATGAAGTGCTATTTGTGCCGACTTTTAGAATTTGAAATTTATTTTGCTCAAAATTGGTTGTTTTCTTATTTGCTGTAATGTCAAACCTCACATGTATGCTTACCATATTTGTAGATCTTGGTATAATAGCTCATAATCCATGATGGCTAGGCCAATGAAAACTCTCGAATTGCATTATCCAATGATCCAGTTTTTAATAATAAATTATATACAAAAGTGTAGTCCTATAGATACAATAATTGCATAATAATTATAGAAACATGTGGTGATCACTTAGATAAAATCTTCTGCATCTGTTACATGCCTGGGACAGTAGTCAAATTATCATTTATGACTCTACTCCTTCCATGTGTGGAACAATAATTGTGACCAAACTACACTTTAATGATTTGTTCCTTTTGAGCCAAGTGGCTCATCAGGCTGGCACTTATCTCTGGTTTGTATGCAGCATGAAGCAACTAGAAGTATTTCTACTCACCCTGGATGAGATGCTAGTTCATTGCAGGGTTAACCCCAGCATTAAATTTGTGGGTGCCCAGTTATACACCTGTGTGGAGAGAGGCACGTGAGAGTAAAGTGTCTTGCCCAACAACACAACACAACGCCCCTGGCCAGGGCTGGAACCAGGACCACTTGATCTGTTATTGTGTGCATTAACCATGAGGCCACCATGCCTCCTCTAGTAGTCGCTAGTAGTTGTAGTAGTCTCATATAATATTTATTTTGCATTGTGATCACAGGAACTGGGAAAACTCTGGCATATTTGGCACCAGTAGTACATCATCTGAGAGAGGATGAAAGAACACATGGTGTGATAACGCGCCTGAAAAGACCAAGAGCTTGTATTGTCGTACCATGCAGGGAACTTGCTGTGCAGGTTTTAGTAAGTGATACGATGTATCTCAACTTGGTTACAGTGATTGAAAGGGTTGGAGTTATACATGTAATTGATTGAAAGCCAGCAAGACCTCAAATTGATATTTAGCTAAAGGCAAAAATTGCAGGGAAAAGGAAACAAGCAAAATTGCAGAAGACCGTTTTATCTTTATTTCATTTCAGACCATGTGACATTACCCTTAAGAATTATTTTGTTGAGATTCAAAAATGTTTGCTTGGAAATAAATGAAAAAGCTTCAGATGACTGTAGAGAAAGTATCAATTCTCTATAGAACATCACATGATCTGAAAATTATTAATACTCAATTTACCTGGTTTTGATTGACAAGTGAAATGGCAAGTAAATGGCATTTAAAAATTTTAAAAAAATACAAATATATTCTAGAGAGGAAGCTACATCAGCCTTAGCTGATTTTCATTCGGGTCTTTTATCCTGGTCGAATTGGAATTTGGAGATGTTGGTTTTTGTGGAAGGAGGAAAACTGAAGAACCGGGAGAGAAACCCAATGGCAAAAGCAAGGTGACAACCAAAAACAAACTCAACCCACATATGGCACCGAGCCAGAATTGAATCTGGGCCACATTGGAGGGAGGCGAGTGCTTTCACCACTGTGCCATCCTTGCTCCCTATTGGAAAGAGATACAACTTCCCAGCAACTTGATGAAAAGCGTTTTGCTTAAGGACACTTTATCATCAAGGGTTCTGTTTACTGTAGTACAGTGCATTTTTTTTTTTTTGCCTTGTGCATCAATATGTGCAAATTCAGCCACTGGGCAGAGTGTTGCCATTGCTGTATTAAAATGACTTGTACAGTTGCCTTACTGTGTTGTATTCTGCAGGAAGTTGCTAAGTCATTGAGTCATCATGCACGTTTCAAATCAGTCGGGATCATTGGAGGACGAAAGAAGGTAAGGAAGTTATAATTATACCAACTCTGGATGAACATAGCTAATAATTATTACTGAAAGGCTGAGTGAAATTAATAATTTATATCACACATGGTTTTTAAAACTTATAACTTTTTAAATGTCCTTTTTCAGTCAATTTTGAGTCCAATATGGTTTGCAGTATAAGGGACAAAATCAGTGTGTTTGAGTTTTTTCTTTGAATTTTTTTATTGTAGAAATTTATGAAGGTAGATCTTCAGTCTCCAGTGGATCTTGTCGTTGGTACGCCAGGGACATTGCTTCAATTCTGCGAAAAAGGTATAGAACCTTTTGAAGTTCTTTCAAAGTTTAACTGCCCAGGTTTAATCCATCTCTTGTCATTTTTCTGTGCATACACCGTCACTCAGAAAAACTGAAATGTTTAAAGTTGCTTTTGAACTCTTATTTTATATGTATTTGAACAGTGTGTCTGATGACGAATTAGGTTTTTTTTTAAATTCTTTATTTTGTATTTTAGAACTTTAGATATCTAACAGCGATTAGTGTAATATATATACTTTGAATTCTTTTTTTTACTAAAACATTTATATAGCTCGGCGATCACTTTTCATAAGGGGTTATAGACCCCTTTGTGTAGCATCTACATGGGTTATAATTTTATTTCTTGTTTTTCGTTAAATATTATTGTGATATATTGTAATAAATGGCAAATTGCTTTTTACTTCAGCTCGTTTATTCTTCTCGGATTTGTCTTACTTGGTGATCGATGAAGCCGACACCATGTTTGACGGCCATTTCAGACGGGACACTATGGACCTTCTTCAATCGATCTCTGTAAGTAGAACTACTTTGCTTGCAAAAAACAAATTCGGACGATTGAAATTTCGGACAAAAAAGTGTCACCGTCCGAAAATAACAAATTGGAAATAACACCGTCCGGAATTTTTAAGCGTCCGAAATATTTACAGTACAGTATAAAACTTTTAAGTAGCTCTAAAACTAATACTTGAGTTTTTGTTTCCTTTATGTTGCGAACTCTAGTTGAGACACTGGACTACTTGGACTACTTTTTGTACAGTTAAAAACGCCCTGGACTCTACTGTTGTTACTGTTGCACTGGTTTGAAAGTCAAGTGTTTCAGGGGCGGATCTAGGGGAAGGTGCAGGGGGTGCGCACCCCCCCCCCCCCCAACCCCCTGAGATGACATGCGGCTTTATAAAGTTTGTTTACCTCACCAGTCAATTACGCTTTTCATTAGTGGTGCACCTCCTCCTAAGAAAACCCCTGGATACGCCCCTGTGTTTGGTGTCGGTCGGTTGTAATTTGACTTTTCTTTCAGATACGAGAAGAAAAACCGCCGTCTCTGGGAGAAATGCCAAAAGACACACAAGTTACTATTGTTGGTGCAACAATGCCAGAAGAATTATTGGTCGACACTCTCCAAGACATGTTACCGGTAAGATGCAGTCTCTATACACCAGAACAGTTGGGTTTTCAGTTGGTATTTATCGTTCGTTTTTCCAATGAATTTTCAAGTTTTATTGTTTACTTTGGTGTATTAATTCCTGGGTAAAGAAATGCTTACATCTTACTGTAAAGATTTCGGACTGAAATCCTGCTTTAAACTCAACTACGCTTTACGCCGGCTTTGTGTTTTCCCGCGCGTCGTGAAGGCCTGATGTTTCCCCGTGCTTTGCGCTGGTGACGGGCGCTGGCGACATGTTTTCCCGCGCTTTAGAAACTTTTTTTTTATGCTGTTTCTACTGGTTTGCGTTGAATTCAAGCCTTGATTGGTTGACTGTGGTGATTGCTTTAGGTTAATTCCTAGACTACTTTTAAAGTTCATAAACTTGGTTTCACTTTTAGCGCTTAAAAATCTGTACGTCTGGTCTTCATCGAGTCCTGCCTCATATTAGGCACAAGTTCGTGAAACTCAAACAGGAAGAAAAAGCAGGTAAGGAAAAACTTCGTTTAACAAGTACTGTGGAACGATGCCCACTTAAGGGGGGAAACCGTCGATCAAAAATTGTAGTGGATGTGAGTGTACGGAGAACATGGAGAATCTAACGTGTAACAACTCACGGAAGATTCGAGTTCTTAAGTATTTGTGAATTAAAAACTAAGGTACTAGGTAAAAGAATTTGCTGATCGCACTTGAGGGAAATAGCGTCGCTAGGAAAGCCACAATTAAGGTTTTCATTTTTCCATACCTTTGTCTGTAACACCGAGTTATAATTCCCAGGAAAATTAGAGACATTTGTACGAAAAATCAAAAGTACAATTCCTCGCCTCACACCAAATCTATGTTCTTCAAATTTGACCAAAAAAACCTTCTGCTGGGTATCTTTTTCTTGTAACTCATAAAATACTCAGAAAGTCAATCACTCTCCACTTACTGGGCATTGAACTTTAACCTTTACCCAGACATTTGCGGCAATTTTTGCTGTGTTCGCCACCGAAGCAAGATGGCGTCAGAAAACGTGGTAAAGGTCTATTAGATTATAACTACCTCCTGTGATCTCCGTAATGTACTGGCTGCGTACTATATAACAATTGTGTGGTTACCTGTAACATACTACGATGCCTGTAAAGATAGTTTTGTTGTTGTTTTGTGTTTCGCAGACAAACTTTTAAGACTCCTGAGAAATGATCTTCATGACCCCAGTCAGCGAACCATTGTATTCTGTAACACGACAGAAAGCTGTGACTTTGTGGGGCATTTTCTAACGGATAAACGCATCAAGTTTATTCGCCTACACAGCAGTCTACCTTCTAAGGTAATCATAAAATCACGAGCGTACAGGAAATTAGGGTAGACAATCGTATGAAAGCTCGAGCAACTTAAGATTTGCACTATTCTTACATGGGAGGCGGGAAATTTATAGACCCAGAAAATACCATGTTTCATACCATGCCATAGAAAATACAGCCAATCAGAATACTGGAGGGCCGTTGTATGTTCGACAATATTATATATTCAACCTTCCCATCATGCGCTGATTGATTGCGCATCATTGATTGCACTGTCTTTCTGTATTCATTGTATTCTGTATTCACTGTGTTCATTGATTGCACTGTATTTTCTATGGTACTTGTCACTTGTATTTTCTCGGTATACACACTCGTCTAAAGGCTCGTGTCTATACCGAGAAAATACAAGTGACTCGTGGGTTATTCCACGGTATACCACGATAGAACGTTGCATAACTAATATGTATAGTGCCATGCGGAATGCACTTTGTTTGTGTGTTTATTTGTTTGATTGTTTATTTATCTATTTATTGATTTTCTTATTAGTTGTTTCATTGCTAACAGTTTGCGAGTGTCATTTTTTCAGTCTTATTTATCATCTCTGCAAATATGAAGTTGCTCCATCCGTTTATCATTGAATGTCGAGTTATATCTTTTTCCTCTGTGTTGTAGGTTAGAGGCGAACTATTCGACGCGTTTCAAGAAGGAAAAACCAAAATTCTCGTGTGTACAGATGTGGCGTCGAGAGGTGTGGATCCTGATGTGAGTATGAACGAAAATAGAACTCACCCTCCCTCCCTCCTTTACAAGGGAATGGAGACCTTTACTTTGAACAAGGAGGGGAGAGCGCACGCGTGTGTGAACCAGTGTCATTTGGCGCGAAAAACGCAAGCGCCATCACTCTACTGCGACTCCATGAAAACGATGTTGATTGTGCAAACAAGAAAAATATTGAAAGGCAGGTAAGCTCTCATATTACTTGCAAAACTTTCGGACGATTTTAATTAAGTGTCAGAAAATGACACCGTCCGAAATATTTGTGTAACTAAGCACACAATTGTAAAATAGCCTATTGGGTGAACTGCTTAAGATAACTAAAAAGCTAATCGAGCTGAGACGATCTTTCCTCTAGACATGTGAAGGTGGAAACACTTGAAGGCGTCATATTCACTCGAACTTGAATGTGTTTTCACAGGTGACCCATGTGATCAACTTTGACTTTCCCACGTCAATCGTAGACTATATTCACCGTGTGGGCAGGACTGGCCGCGTGAAGACTGAGGCGACTCGGAAAGGTGTCTCAGTTGCAACAAGTTTGCTCACCCATAACAGGGATGTCACAATGGCGAAAACAATTGAGGTTGGATAGTTATGTTACTTATTTCAGATTTTAATTAACGTAATAGGAGAATCTTTGTTTACGATATTTGCGTCATTAGCATAAGCGATACAGTTTCTGACGGAGATACAAAACGTTAGTTCTGACTAATTAAAGGGCACAACACGATTAACTGTCCTAAGGAATTTGAACCCGATGTATTGAATACTTTTTGTGCGACGCGGGTTTAAAAACTCAAAATTTTACAAATAATGTATGAGCTGATTAGCGCTTTTGTCACCCAGAAATTTTTCAGTTTTTGAAAGTCAATTTCTCCTCCAGTATTTCACCCAAAGAGAATTTCACCAAGGTCTTTAAATGTTTGTAGTCAATTCGTGTCTAGCGTGATGCCTTCTCCGCGCCAAGTGGTATGTTAATGGCGAAAAATGTTAACAATGACGTCAGCAAAGATTCTCCTATACCCGTCTAATAGCGTACATTCCCTCTTCAACTGCTGACCGAGGAGCTGGCAGACTCATGTTCGAACACAGTCGTCAACGGCAAAATTCAACGCACTTTGGGTTTGCGATATATTGAATTTTGTAAGCGTTTTTAAGTGCAATGGGTAAAAATGTCTATTTTGTGGTAATCTAAAATGCGAGGCAATACAGCTGATCGATAACAAGAACTAAAATTTCGTTGCATATTCCGCGTACAAAGCAGTAAATTGCGTTCATTTTGGCGTGAAAGTGGGGCATTTCACAAATTTGAGACACTATTGAGGGAGCACGCGCATACGTTTGACCGCTAGCTCCGTTTCGGGCGCAGTTTAACTATCGTAGCATCTTATGTGTTTACAGGAAGCGGCCTTAAAACAGCGACGTCTGGACAACATTGAGATGCGACCCAAGCCCCCCGCCGCCGAGACTGTCCCAAGGAAAACACGGGAAGACAAAGAGACTGGTTCTAAAAGGATTGTTTTAGATGAATACAGCGAGGAGGAGAACGAAGAGGGCGATGTCCAGGTCACGTGATATTAAAGTTCATTGACTGACAGATAAATACAATTGTCGTGAACGTTTGGTATTTATGAATTACTGGCTGAACTCCCTAGAAACTTATTGCGCTTCTGGGCCGGGTTGTTCAAAGTCCGATTAAGCTAACCCAGGATTAGTAAAAACTTTTAATTTAGGTTTGTATTTTTTCCGTGAGATTTTCTGTTTTTGTTGCTTGCCCTTCAGTTTTGAGTTTGAAGAATCTCAAACTACGCTAAACATAGGCAGTGAAAATCATTTTTACACAAGAAAAATTAAATACTTCGGTTAACTTTTAATCCTGGGTTAACGTTAACCGACTTTCGAACAACCCGGCTGAAGGAAAAAGAGAAAGATTTTATTAATGCTCGGTTCTTCGAAAGCGGCCATGAAGGACAAACTGATCAAATGGTAACAATAAAGAGCATTTTATTTACCGTAGATAGTTTCTGGGTTTTTTTTTTAATTTTTCTGGTAACATCTGTCGATTACATAGAGGCTTGGACTCCAGCTCTGAACACTCTCTCCCGAGCTTTTCTTACTCTTGCAAACAAGTCGCTCGTGTTACGTGGCTCTGAAGACAGAAAATGTTTTCCGTTTTTGTAGTCACTGGCCTTAGCCAGTCACATCTATGTCGTACATACATCATCGGGTGTGTAAGTAAGTAAGACAGTTCGTGACTTTTCGGAAGGTTTTCGGAGCAATATCACGATTATTTTTGTCTTGGCGACACGACGGGAATCGGGGAAAGTTTCTCTGTCCACTGCCGTTCCCGTCCTGGCATTTCCGTCCTCGCCTTGTAGGGTCCGGCCTATTGTTGCGCACAGTGATTCAGGGAACAGATATGCCAAGCACTCAAATTTTAAAACAAGTTGTAATAAAACTTAATTTTGTTGTTAAAATAATAGAAAGATCCAGTTCATTCTGGAGCAGTTTCTAACCATGATCGTGCTCGCCGTTATAAAACTGAATTTGAAGCGGAATGTGGCGTTGAAAATCAACACTTGTTCAAGTTATGACTAAGTCCTTATGGAAAGCTTCCTCAGAATTTGCTTGAAGTTCATTTCTTGCGTCGCTTATTTCAATTTGGTCACTGTTATCGCGGTCTTCAGAACGTTGATTTTGAAATGCTTTTTTCGTGTACATCACTTTGTGGCATTTCCGTTTTCTTCTCTTTCGAGAAAATTTTTGCCAAACGTAGGCAAGCAATCTTTTGTCGAGGACCATGTATTCAAATGGCACTACGGTGAAACTGGAATAAGCTAACGAGTGCGACCAGAGATAAGTGCAATGCACGGTTAAGGAGGAAAACATGTTTCTCAGCAGTACCATGATTGCAAACATCACCCAACAACTGAGATACGTTACAACCATTGCCGCGCAAATTCTTGTTAGCTTAACTTCTCTTTTCACGCCTACAGCGCCGAGCACGGACCGAAGATGAGCCGAGTGCTCTTGTACATACTTAACGATTGCGTAAAACCTGTAAAACACGATGGCGAGGGAAGGAACTATCCACAAAGCCACAATGGCGAGCATGACCGATTTCCCGGTTAGTGCTCCCGAAGGGATCTCCCTACCCGGACTGAGGCATACATGTTCGCTCCGTGCAGCAGTCAACACATGCCCGCTACCTCCGGCTGCGGCGGTACAAATTGCAAACAGCCAGATGAAGACGAGGTGGTATACAGTCTTCCTGAGGGTTATCTCACGGAACGGCGCACGACAAATGGCGTCATAGCGGTCAATACTGATGGCAGCCAGTGTCATGATGTTAACAGCAAAGCTCGCGAACATGGTAAAGAACCTGGCTAAACACACTCCGTTGTCCGCCAGGCTTGAGTCGCCATTGATAGCTGTCATGTGCAGTGGAAGACTGATCAAACATGCGATCAGATCCACGAGTGCAAAATTGGTGATCAGTATTTTATCGGGCGTTAGACCTCCACGGCGATTTTTGAAGATGAATGCTAGAATGATCGAATTCGCGATGATCCCAAGAAAACAAGAAGTTCCTAAAACGGCATTTTGTACTGCTAATCCCGAACATTGCTGATCCGGTTCTCCATTACCCGATTCTCCAAGTGAAAAAGTGTGATTCACAAAGAAGGACATCTTTACTCTTGCTTCTTTGCGTGTTTCTGTCGGTAGACTTCGCTAAAACACTGATCAAATCTAAGTTCATGCACCTGCCGCTGAATGATTGGGCAAAAATTCATAAATGGAAATGGTCATTGAAAAGGCTGTGGGTTCAATTACTAATCAACTGGTTAGTATTTTTTTTTTTTTGTCGTTTTTCAACACATAGAACGCGCGTACGAGTGAAGTTTCTAGATGGGTTAAACAAAACAAAAAAGACTTGACAAATATTGAGATTTACATCCATAGAAAGGTTCTGTTGTTTCAGGAATAATTAAAACACACCTTAGCTTTTCTGTGTAATTTCGCAGCTTATTGCCTATTTAGCCGGGTCAAGATTGGTGAATAGGTTTTAAAACAAAAAGGACTCGTCAAGGTTATGTTAATTGACTTGAAATAGGATAAAAACGCAAAATCTTTGTGATCAGCGTAAATTTATCTCGCAGTAAGTGTTCCAATAGTCGGTATACTTTGCCGGCTGCGAAAGTGAAATTATGGTCGAGTTAATGGATTCCGGATGGTGATTTCCCACACTTAATTGTATGATGTTTGCGCTCTCTTTGCCTCAAGCCCAATCCATTGGTTGTTAAAAGTAATCATATTGAATTGTTGACTCTTCATGTTAGCGTCCGATTGAAAGGTGGTTTTCGTATGTGATATTAATTGGCTCATAAATCTTCATGCAAGAAATATTAGATGGCATAAAAAATAGCAATTTATACACTTTATGTGTGGAAAATGCGTCTACAGTCACGTTGATGCTGTATCATCAATTGAAGTCCTTAACCCCTTGGGAATAGGACCTTATTATGTATATTAATCGTATGTTTTTGCCAGAACATGCTGCAAAATATCTCAACATTTCATCCTTCTCGGTTCTTTGAAATTGCGACTATAGAATGTTCCAAAAACTGACTCGGTGTAGTCTACACTTCATTGAGGATATTTATTTAAGTGCGGACTTCATTAGTACAGCTGTCAGTGACGCGCGCGATTAGTCTTTTCGTGCGTGGATACTATCCATGGTTGCCCTAGAAATCACCTTTCAAAATTCCCTGACTTTTCCCTGATTAAAATCCAATTTCCCTGACCAAGTAAATACAGCATGTCAGACACAGAAGCGGTTTCTAGCCTCATTTTACGGCCATCCTTTGCACTCGATCAGTAAGACCGATAAGTTTTCAATAAATGTTCCTTCTTCATTAAGGAAAAATATCGTTGAGATCAATGACTCCAAATGGTCCTTCCAGCCTTTAATGACATTAAATCAGCCATGTGAAATTATTTCAATTTTCCCCGACTTCTCTTCAAATTGCCAATTTTCCTTGGCTCAAAATAAAATTCTCTGACTTTTCCCTGACCTTGAAGAAAATTTTTTCCCTGACCATTTCCTGCCCTGTGGCAACTGTTGGTTTTCCTTTCTTTCAAGTCCTCGAAACCGTGCGTCCATTACGTATTCCTTGAAATTTGGAATTGTGAATCCTATTTTGAGCCCTTTTTGTAATCGATTTGTTTTTTCGTTACATTTTGAAAAATCTAAGTTCAGGATATTGTTTTAGTTCAGGATGAGTTTTATTTGGATGCCTTCTTAGCGATTCGGACAAATAAAATTAAAATCGAGAAACTTAAATCTAAGTCACAAATAAATATGTAAGAAAAGCCACCTAATGTAGCTAACGTCCTAAATGAAAGTAATGTAAGATATTAATAAGTTGTAAATAATGTCAATATTGTAAGTTTTGTTAGTATTGTTACATCGTAAGTTGTGTTAGCACTGTGAGAAGAGCAGGTGATTTTTGTATAAAAAAATAAAACTTTTGTCTTTTTTTAAGAATGAGCTAATGTAACTATTGACACGTCAGTGAACGTTTGATTTCTACCATTCTGCTGCGATATGCTTTCACATTTTGATTCGCATTGAAGGCAGCTTCCCAGTGAACAAATTAACTTCTTATTTATACCACTCTCCTTTCAACAGAAATCTCAATTTTTATTAATGAATTTCTCTCTCAAATACTTAACTCAACTTGACAATGTACAATATCAACGTGAAAATATATGGCTTGATAAATTTCTAAAGACCATAAAACCCTTCATTCCAGTTAATCTGTAGTCGCACACGCAACCAATCACATAACGAAACAACAATTCAACTTTACAACAATAATAATTTACATTTTCTTCTTCCTCGCGTATCGCGCGTGGGCTGCGAGCATTCCTTCCTCTCTGTGGATGGTCGCGCGAGAAGAGAGAAACTCGCGAGAAAGTTGGCCTACTCTCGCACGTTTTCCCTTCAAGTTCGAGGTTTGCATTGACATTCGTGACTTGTCGAAGGTTACGTCAACTAGGAGAATAACACCGGAATCACCCGGCTTAATAAGTTATTAAGATAGGGCGTCCATTTTACAGTAGCATCAAATGTCCTTGAAAATGGTTGCTCCTTATTGCTTGTAGTGGTACTGAGCACACCACTACTTCAAATATAGGATGCATTGCTGATTCTCTCTGCGATAGAGTTTCCATTGTTTTCTCGCCCATTTGATAATTAGACCCTTTGGAATATACAAAGGTAGGTAAAATGTTGATAAAAATTGCAAAACCAACTGTTAAAAATACAATCTGCTTGCCTCTCAACATCTGACAAAGATAAACAGAATAACATGACGTTACGGCGGTCATGTTGACGTGCTAGCTAACTGCGAAAATAGTGTTTGGAAAATTTGTCCTGATACAGCTGTATCGAGAAAAGTTGTCCTACAAAAGAATTAAGGCGCATGCGACAATGCCGAAAAATATGGTGGGTAAAGGGGGGTCCGCGGTCGCGCGGATCACTTGATCGGCGAAGCTCAGTGTTTCAGTGCGAGAACCAAAGACAGGGAGACAGACAGACAGACAGACAGACAGACGAACAGACACGGTATTCATGTTTTTTCTTCCTTGTTGCTGGAACACCGTCAACGTCAATCCAGTAACGATAAACTATTACTACCCACAATACCTTGCGGCCTTGTCGCGTACACTTTCGCCATTTCGTGAAACAAACTTTGTGGAAACAGCTGTATACAGCAAACAAACATTTTAAATTGTTTTGGTACACCAGTATGAGTGCTACCAAAACACTAGTAGCATCATCTTCGTCATCACCTCTGTCTATCAATATTTGTCAACATCATAAAACACCCTGTCTCTGTGATCATCACAATCTTCGCCTTCGTCTTCGTCTTCGTAGTCGACGTAATCATCATCATCATCATCGTAATCACCATACACCTCAACAAACTTCAAAGTCAGCAACATAAATGTCATCACCAAGGTATGAAACAAAAGGAGAAAAAGAAGCTGGTCCTCGGACAAACCAAACCCCCGAGGTGTGTTTTAAACATGAGCTACACGCGACTACAAGGTAACTGTAACCGAGCCTTGTCATGGAAACTGTCTGCGACGTCGAACACGATTAGAACCCGGCTATTCGTCTAAATCGTGCCGTAGGACATGTGAACACTGCAGGAACATCCTGGCGCGCAACACGAGAGTAAGTTCACGAGTTTGCGTGGCTTTATTCTTTCTTCGTCAGAATCAGTTTCCAACCTTGTGGCAGCTATTTTGTCCGTTCCACTTATCAACTGAAACATCTCAGCGACACTGAACTAGTCCTCGTAAAGGGAGTTTTCAATTTCATTGTGACTTGTGCTTCTAAGATGCATGAACACAGCTCTTGGGTGTCTGCACAACACATTACACAAAGGACAAATGACCTCATTTGTGAACTGTTCAGAGGATCTGCAAACCGAAACATCATATTATGAGTAACATAGTCTACATTCGGGTCTAGTGGACCGTCAGGCTAGCGCCTATCTCCGGTTGCAGAAACATACGGCGACTAAGAGTATTTCTACCCCCTGGCCTCCCCCCATTAAATGGGATGCTGGTCTGTCATAAAAGCCACCCCCAGCATTTAATTTGCTGGTGCTCCTTCCTACACGTGGGCGGAGAGAGGCACTGAACACCAGGGGTACTTTCCATTATCCCAAAAATTCCGGAAATTTCTGTCAGAAGTCAAATGAATAGGTCCGTTTCGGTTCGGTCCGACCGGAATATTCGGTACCACCTCTGGAGGTGTGTTTTCCCCTGCTGACAATTTCCCCTTTGATCGGTTGGACCTGTCGGACCGAAATTTGCCGTTCCATTTTGGCAAACCGGTTCATTGCCCTACTTCTCTTCAGTAGATTTCACTTGCAGTCTCTATACATCAGAACAGTTAGGTTTTCAGTTGGTATTTATCGTTCGTTTTTCCAATGAATTTTCAAGTTTTATTGTTTACTTTGGTATATTAATTCCTTGGCAAAGAAACGCTTACATCTTGCTGTAAAGATTTCGGACTGAAATCCTGCTTTAAACTCAACTACGCTTTACGCCGGCTTTGTGTTTTCCCGCGCGTCGTGAAGGCCTGATGTTTCCCCGTGCTTTGCGCTGGTGACGGGCGTTGGCGACATGTTTTCCCGCGCTTTAGAAACTTTTTTTTTTATGCTGTTTCTACTGGTTTGCGTTGAATTCAAGCCTTGATTGGTTGACTGTGGTGATTGCTTTAGGTTAATTCCTAGACTACTTTTAAAGTTCATAAACTTGGTTTCACTTTTAGCGCTTAAAAATCTGTACGTCTGGTCTTCATCGAGTCCTGCCTCATATTAGGCACAAGTTCGTGAAACTCAAACAGGAAGAAAAAGCAGGTAAGGAAAAATTTCGTTTAACAAGTACTGTGGAACGATGCCCACTTAAGGGGGGAAACCGTCGATCAAAAATTGTAGTGGATGTGAGTGTACGGGGAACATGGATAATCTAACGTGTAACAACTCACGGAAGATTCGAGTTCTTAAGTATTTGTGAATTAAAAACTAAGGTACTAGGTAAAAGAATTTCCTGATCGCACTTGAGGGAAATAGCGTCGCTAGGAGAGCCACAATTAAGGTTTTCATTTTTCCATACCTTTGTCTTAACACCGAGTTATAATTCCCAGGAAAATTAGAGACATTTGT
>NW_028301552.1:31425000-31510000 GCF_042242905.1 Orbicella faveolata | reverse complement strand
ATGATAAATTGCGTCATAACATTGTCAAAGTGTACTGAGGAACCACTCGCCTGCGGCTCGTGGTTCCACAGCCACTTTGACAATGTTATGACGCAATTTATCATCAATAAGAGGACAGACGAATAAAAAACCGACGTCAATTTGTTAAATCGAAGAACAGTATCAAGGACTGTTTTTTTTTTTTTTTAACTTACATCACGTCTTTGTCATAGCCGTCAAGAAGCCAACTGGCAGCAAGCTCTGCAGTTCCTACCAGGGATAAAAATATGAAAATATGTTAGAGGTTTATTTATTTTATCCAAGTACAATGGAATTATTTTTCTCTCGTTGGAGCGCTATTCTTTCCCTAGCATCCCATCCAGGGAGGAGTAGAAATACTCTAATAGAAACCGGGATAAGCTCCGGCCTGATGGGCCACTCGGCTGGTCTGCACACTTTACCTTTACCAAAGGTATTAGGGCTATTCTGTAGATTTTCTCTCGTTGGAGGTCTATTCTTTCACTCAGAACCTTCTTTTGGCCGAATTTTTGTACAGAAATGTTGGCTTTGCCGAGAGAGTATGCTTCAATGCAATATAACAGAAGTAATTAAAAAAAAAACGAAATAATAAACATAAGCGCTTTACGTATATATATCAAAGAAGCCTTGAAGCGAATAAATACGATTCCAGTTCCAGTTTGTCGGAATTTTGCGACCCTTAATTTTGTGACAACATTATCCAAGCTGATATAATAACTCTATCTTGTAATATCGTGAATTATTAAATTCTCAGCCTCCGATAATGCTATTCTAGCTATCTGATTGGTTCACTGGATCTCGGTTACCAGCCATTATACCTGCGTTTGACCTTATATGGAAAAGAAAGCGGCAAATGTCGCTCGGCATGAGCTTTTTCGCGTGAAGCAAAGTTTCGTCGACAAAAAAAATGGATGAAAAAAAGCACATTCGGTGAGCTATCTACTCAGGAAATATAGGAAATTATGGACAATGCCGTCCCAGTAACAACAAAAAAGCCACAAAGTTCGAGATAAGATTATTTAACGGTACGTATACGTTAAGTTTCCCTTAAAGTTGCAAAATTAAAATATGACCGGCGAGATTTTACGCATTCATGAAGATTATGTAACAAAAACAAATTTTACCTTGACAGAATGGCTTGCTAGTCCTGGTGGCACCAAATTTTCGAAACCGATATAAGAAATGTCAAACGAAGAACTGAATGTTCAGTTGAAGTGTTTTTACTCGTCTGCGAGGAAGAAAGATGACACGTATTGCAAAAGTTCATTGATTAAATCCATTAAAGACGCCAGTTGATCATTTCCTTCGCACGCCGCCGCACAACGAACCGTTTTCCATTATCTCTGACCAGGCAAATAAATTATTAGAGCATATGCATTTGTAAAAGGCCGCAGGAAAACAGGCATAATTGCCGGCGTAGTCCATAAGAAACCAGTTTCCAATGAGCAGATGAGGAAACTGTTCGACTAAGCAAGCTCGGATCGGCCGAGAGCAAGAATCCCGCACAGCTACAGAGGACGACCTAGTTTCATCTCAGTCTCTTTTTTGGCCGACGACGACGAGAGAATCAACGACAGCTACCGCCAACAATTCTGTCCTTGCGAAAAACACCTCAAGGAGTTGAGTGTTTTGAGCTGAACCGAAGTAAGCCCGGTTCTTTACCAGCCACGAAAAACCACCAGGGTGGCCTCGGAGATTCTGAAGACGAATCTGACGCTAAGATAGTTTCTGTCCTTGACTCTAAAACTGACCAACAATGAGCTCCACACATACAGCTCGAAATGCCGAGGCTTTCAAAGCAAGGGAATCCTGAGAGAGATCTTGTCGAGCCGTGAGAATAATTTTGGCACAACATCTGTGTCACATGGCGATCAAAGTTTTCTGCAGCATTATTACAATGGCAATGTGCAAGTGCACAATTATTTGGCTCTTCTCCATGACTCGAACTTGAACGCTTTTCAAACTTCCTGACCAAGGTTATATCTCCTTCATTTGATAGACGTTTCTTGAATTCTGCGTGATTGCAATTTCATTCAGCAAATTCGCTTGCTTCGCTCTCAAATTTTTCATTCAACTAATCTTACAAACGGCGCGCATGTCATGTGATTTCCCACTTGTTGTTTTTGTCACATCGACTTCCGGTCGTTTTGTAAAATTAAAATCCAATAAAAGTAAGCTATATTTCCAAGAATACAAACGCACCGAATTTAACAAAACAATTATTCCATTCGCGCTTGTTGGATATGAGATTGGTTATAGCCAACTCGGCTCTACGGGCATCGTTGGCTATTTACCATCTCATATCCAACGCGCGCTCATGGAATAATTGCTAATTAATCATGGACCTAAACCATTTTAACTAACGAACGAGTTGGAAATTATGAGCCCCAATTGCGAGGAAAGAATCCTAATTTTTTGAACCTCCAAAAGAAAGTTCCAATTTTTATAAAGAAATGTATGTCCGGGGGACAAGCGTTGCACCCTGACATTCAAAGCTAGCTCCATTTGCTGATAAGGATACAGTCGAACTTCCCGCAGGCTACCACCCAAATTGTCAAGCCTAAGTGGTCGATTACGGATCTGAGATGATTATGGCCTTAACACCCCAGCTCGTTGGCCATCTGTCACCTGACATCCCACTTGTGCTAATTTTTCTTTGAACAAGAAATAGACAGTATCTTATTTTATGTCATTCGCGTCAGGTAAAACAATAACGCTAGTACAAGTATGACTAAAATTTACTAACTAAAAACTGCTTGAATGCTAAATAGATATTTAAAGATCACTTATATTTTGAAACTGAACCATTTAGAAGAACGAATTTGGCCGTTATTATTATATATCAGAATATTCTGTATCAGGCCATATTTTTGTGCTCCTCACCTGAACAAATATTTTGACCCTCCGCGGAATGACAATGCCATGATTGCAGTAACAACAAGATAACGATCGAACTGTACGCCATCATTGGCAACCGAACACCGAAACCTATGTAGCTCAAGGCGTCGCTAGTTTTTGTAGCGTACTAGCTACGAGATTATGTTATGAAAAAGAAAACGAAAAACGTGCGAACGAAAACGTGCCCATTGTCGGCACGTCTGTTCAGCTCTCCAATATCGTATTTCCCAATGTCGTCTTTCTATGCTAAACAAAACTGATGTTTGCCAGTTTAGAACGTCTTGCATAATATCAATTTAGCTGCACGACATTGTTTTAGTTTGTTTAGAATTGAATGAATGAAATACGTTTTCTAGTTGTTGTCCTAAGTAATAACCATTTAGAACAAAGATGCTTGGTAGGGCGGTTGAAAGGTTGGTATTTCACTTTTATAGCACGTTTCCAAGGCGAGGAGGCTTCGTGTATTTTAATTGCTCAATATGTTAAACATAGCTGATCACGGCTACACAGCTGTTTCGTGCCAGCCTTTGAGAATACATGTTTACGACATATCTGTTGAAAAACTGTTCAAGTTCACAAAAAAAGAGATCATTTTTTACGAAAAAGAAAAAACATTCAGAAGAAATGCTTGGAAATCTTCGGTTTACTGACGAAACCTCGGTTACGCAGAAGCTGACAAAAAATCTGACAAGTACGCGAAAAATTAACCGGAATTTCACGTTGCCAGTCATAAAAAGACCTTTACATTTAAAAATTTATCGGTTCCTTAGTTTACCATAATAGGGGTGACTTTTGGCGAAACTTTCCTACGGCGCCAAGTTTCAACTTAACTTGCAGACTGTGATATCAGAAAGCTACTTAGACGGTAACATATTTCATTTGGGATCATACTTGTTAGTAATGATGAAGCTACATTTTTGGCATTAGGATCGATAGAAGTAATTTCTATCTTTGCTAACATTACATTTTATGGCGGCTGTTTGGCAGAACGTTTCAATAAATTAGCCTAAAAATAGCCGTGACAAAGTCCATTTCAGGTGACGGTCAGCAGTTTCCAGCACTTACACGTTCATGGATTAACAATTACTGAAAAACAAATTGTGGTCATCTCTTTTTTTTATATAACAGATTACCATAGCAACAATATAACTTGTTAAAAACATGCTTAACATCCCTTTTTAGCTTGAGTGGTTTATTGCTGCATTTCAGACCATGTGATGATACTCTCGAGAATTATTGCTTTTGTATATGAATGAATAACTTTTAGATTCTATAGAAAATATTACGTGATCTTTATTAGAAAAACAAAGCACAAAAGCTAAAAAGTTCTACTAAAGCTTTGAGTGCTCATAACTCAAAAACCAGCTGTTACTGAAACTAGTCTTTATACTGCTTCAGTACTGCTATTTTTACTGCTACTGCTCCTATTACTGTTACTGCTACTGCTACTGCCACTGCTACTGCTGCTACTACTACTACTTCTACTACAGCTACTGCTACTGTGACTGCTACTACTACTACTGCTACTGCTACTGCTACTGCTACTGCTACTGCTGCTGCTACTGCTACTGCTACGACTACTACTAGTACTACTACTGCACTGTTGCAACTATTTATTATATACTTACGTGGAAGACGGCTTTGCTTGAGAGGAATTTTCATTTTGATCCTGCTAGGCCCTTTGTATCTCCTGTGCTGCTCCTGTGTAATCCAATATGGCTTCACCGGTTGTGCAAAGCCAGCAAGGGCAAACGAGCCTCGATACGTTACTAAGATGGGATCCGTAGCACCCAGTCTCTTGAGAGCGTCTAATGCTGGAGACACCTGCCTTGACCCATCGTCTTGAATGGCGACGAGAACGATTTTACTGTAATAGACATTAAGGTAGAATGGTTATTTCGATTAATCAAAGGTATATAGCCTCCCGGCCGGAATACCTATAACGTTGTTCATTACGTATGCAAAGGTCTTCGGAGCTTCTAATAACTTGCGTTGTTACCTTCCAATAGAATGAAAGAAAAACGCTCTTATGGACTAAACCAAAGAACTTTCACGTCTTTCAACAAAAAAAACATACTTATGACCAAAAATTCTGAAATTTTATCAGAATTGCAGTTATGATCTGTTCAGAGCCTATCGTAAAGTTGTTGTTAGTCTTTTTTTTCCGAATGAAAACATGACTACGAAGCGTTAACAACTTATTTCATCATCGTCACCATCGTCATCATCATCAAAGTCCAATGGCACTTTACAAAACGTACGAAGAAAGATAAATAATTTTCAATATTCCATCAAGTTTCCTTTGAAAAACAAAATGCTCAAATCAACAAACAGCACAACATTGTCAACGAAACAACGAAAGCAATCACTTACTCTCCACTGATGGCTTCAAGATAGTCTCTTAACTTGTAACCAGCCTGGCGATCACCAGATACCTGGTGAGTATCAAAACGTTGTGATCCGGTCACTGCACCTACACCGAATGAAGAATGTTTAGTTCAGAAAAAACTTATTTTATGAGAGGTTATTTCTTTTTCTTATCGCCCAGCTTCCGGTTAGGAAACTGTCTTCCGAGTTATGGCTGTATGGGTCACCATCTGCGCATGCGAATCAGTCCTCTTCCGCTGACGGCTCCTCACCTTGGCTGGGATAGTAAACAAAGGTTAATCCGAATAATTACATTTGGCCTATTATAAAGATGCTTGAGGCCATCACGCAACAGTGTCTTAAAAGACCACAGAGAACTATGCCTTCTCTCCTGAGTACCGCTTTTGTTTTGGGTTTTCACGTTTTTATTAATGCTAATCACACCTATTTTTAATAATTCCGAGTGGCTGAGAAGTTGAATTCGGGTCTACCGTGAAACAACTTCAGCTAGTAACCAGGATGAGAATAGAACTTCTTAGGGCCCGAAGTCTCTCATCATAGCAGATCAATTAGGTTATAACACTTGGGGCAAGTATTATTACAAGCATTTGCACTGTAGAACACCATTTCCCGGCAGGAATCCCGTATGAAAAGGACAGAAAATTTTGGAAAGAACTGGCCCTAGGAGGTACCAAGATCCTGCTTTGTGGGAGTGGCTGGAAATTTTGTTCACCCCCAAGAGGTATCAATTCTAAAACAGAATATTATCTTCTGTCGGCTCAATACCCTTAGAGGTAGCGTAAATCTCCCGCTGTGCACCTTTTAAGGCTGACCACCATAGGAGCTACCTATAAAAGGCACGACTGCCCCCCCCCCCCCCCCCCCTGGTCCTTTTCATTTGGGAGTCACGCCGAGCACTATTATACCTGTTTTAGCATCCACAATGACAACATTGTGGCCCTTTCTACGAGGCGCGTAATTCTTTCCATACACCTTAATGAAAGTAGCACCACAACGCCCGGGAGGTTTTCCTGGATCATCACAACCTCTGCTCTTGACGTCAATATCCACGAAAGACGCTAAAGAAAACACAACAATATTTTATTTTACAACGAAACGTGCTCAACCAGTCAATACTTAGGGTTAAATCAGTTCTACGTTATTGATTTTATACCCTTTCCTCGGGCGTCGGGGTCCTGTGTTGCTGCATTAGATGAGGAATACGTTTCCACATATTTTTGACCACACCTAAAGGGTGGTTTTTTAGTGGTTTTTTGTATCTGGCGTAATACATGTTCTAATTGATAGAACCAATGGTTGTAATTTGTAAGGACACAGATTATGTTGTAACACGGAATACATCTATATCAGATGACTGACTGACTGACTGACTGGTGTATCGTCAATAAACTATTCACGTTGAATGTCTCGTGTTAGTGTAGTCAGAATCTTACAATTATGTTGGTTCTCGTGGTTCTAATTTTGGACGCGACAATGTGCAAACTTATATTTCTCCCCTTTAAATTGCGAATTTATCCAAACCTTTGTTAATCTCGATTTTCGTTGCTCTCTCGAGTCCAGTCAAAGTAAAGAGGTACGTGCTCCGTTCCCGTACAGCAGCTGAACATCGAGACTAGATCTTTGTCAGCTTTTCCGGGAAAACCTAATTTTGTTTTAAGACTAACCAGAGAATAAGCGAAACACTACTGTTTGATCATTGGGCCAAAGAAACAAAAGGATCTGGGATGAGCATGAAAATTTCAGGTGGGAATTTGCAGAACAATAAAAAAAGGTATTGTCGTTCGTTTTTAGGTGAAACACATCTTATTTTATTATTATTTTTTATTTTTTTATTATTTTTTTTAATTTGGTCGGACATTGCTTTCTTGCCTGCATAAAGGTGAATTTGATACGTTCTATTCACAACAATTTCAACCAACGTTCAAAGATTTCGAGCTTCCCAGAGAAGACACTTTCGATCAAATTGAGGCCGAGTGACAGATCAGAAACGAAACAATAAGCTACATTGAGCAAATAAATTAATAATCAGTATGTCAATCTTTGAAACAAAAGCACAGAAAAAGATGTCCTAGAGGAGAGATATTTTTTTTTAAAATATCCTTCCGTTGTTTAAATACAACAGTCGAATTGCGGGTACTTTAAAGTAGAAAGAAGAAGCAAAAGTTTTGTTTACCAACAACAAAAGACAGAAACTGCCTGCCCAAATTAAACTGAATTTACATCCGTTTGCGTGCTCGCTTAACGATGAAGTCATGTATCATTTAGGCCGATTTCAATTTATCAAAAGCCACATACAGCAAATTAAAATGTTGTAGCATGCAATTAAGTAAGGAAGCCAAATAAGATATTGCGTAAAAAAAGCAAAAAAGCACCCGATCTTCTTTGAAATCGCAAGACGTAATTGCGTTATAAACCAAAAATGATTTATTTGTTATTCTCAATAGGTTTGGCATCACTGCTAAAAGGCTAATCGGCTCTGAAAAGATTAAATACGATCAAGTGGAAACCATTAAGACGTTGATTCGACTTTAGACATATTCGCTGAACATGCAATAGAACTCCTTTTTGCTCTTAAGCACCTTATCTCTATGAGCGTAAGGGGGAGTTGCGCAGAACGTTACAATAAAATCCTCCTACGCTAGCCACGAAATCCTAAGCTTTATATATTTTTGCCTGGTAGATTCAGTTTCTAAAAAGAGAAGCAACTTTCTAAAGGGACAAAAAAACTAAAGCAAATCTCACCTGGGCAGTCTGTTGCATCCTGACAAGAATAACTGAACAAAAGAAGAAACAAATAAATAGCGAACCACGCGTCGGCCATCATCTGATGTCGACAATTAACAAGACATGGATGCGAATTCCAGCTCGGAAAGCGGGCAGATATTTTATGACGCACATTGGCCGAATAAGAAATTCCTCAGAACGAAAAACTGACAGCTGTTTGCACGCCTGTCTGAACAAAATCGCTTATTAGCCGAGATCAACTGCTTTTATGCTAAACAAGTGTGGCGTTTTGTCAACTCACCGAGACAGCTTTGCATAATGGTTAAGTGCAATTTATTTACATGTACATGTCTTTTATGTGAAGAATGCCGAAAGGTACCATTTTTTCATTCTCGCGTTGCTATTGTTCAAAAACAATAACAAGCCTTCTTGGTTCAAGTTTTTGTTTATGATTAGAATTCAGTGATTCATTTCCACATGGTGTCAAAAGGAATAAAGGATCGTAGAATGAGTAAGTCCCAGAAACTGGAAACCGAAAACTTAAGACTCGCTTGAACTATCTGAATTGACACTGTTTTCCGTCCCTCTATATAGTTTACATTTTTCTAGCAACCTAACAGTAACCTTAGTTACGCCAAGTAGAATAACTTCTATAATTTGGCTGTCGTAAAAGTCTTCAACGACCGCCAAAAACCCTTGAGATACTTGTGAAAATTCTATTCATCCGCAATACTTAAGTCAAAAGTAATGAATTGATTTTCAGAATCCCCTTTAATTTCTCCCGTCGGCAAAAAAAGTATTTTAAAATACTGCCAAACGGTTTGCTAAAGAAAAGTAAACTTTACATCAGCGAAGAAAAGATTGAATATTTAAAGTCCATTTGGAAGCTAAGCTAACATTCCACGAGAACTGCGGTTTTTTATTTACCCCGGTCATTAGGACTATTTCTACAGAGCAAATTCGCGAGCGAAATGTTTCGGCTGGTAGGTTATTGACAGGGCGGGGCAATACAGGAGTTGTGGGATGTCTGTGTTTTAATTTGCTTTCTTGTTTTGCGTACAATGGAGACGACGCATTGCTTCCTCGGTTGCTCTTCTTTTAATTTATCAACAACACAATAAGACCGAGAATTCCTCCCGTCTGTTTCATTTCAGATGATGTATTTTAGCATGGAAAATTTAGCCATGAAGAAACAGACCCATACATCTGAATGCGAGAACACCGTAACCATGACAGTCGCGAGGACAAGCAGTGATGTCAAGATCGTCACCAAGGGATGAATAAACAACTGTCAAAAATATTCAATTTTAATATTCTAAGGAGAAACGTTTTTTCAAGTTAAAAGTAATTGTGAAAAATAAAAGAGTTTAATATCTACGCATATAAAAGTCACAAAGCAGCTTCACCGGAAGTATAGAACGTGGTTAAAAAGAAGGTAAACAGAGATTGAGGGAAAGTAGAAAAGATACATACTGGTCACTGAAAGATTTTTCGCTTATTTATTGAGTACAAACAATTTTTTGAGTCAATTTATTCAAGTCACAGTGCTGAATCTAATCTTTCGAGGGAGGACCATGTTGATTAGATGCGTTATCAGATAAACAAGAAACTAGGTCTTCAGCGGCGCTACAAGACCTGCCTAGGTGCTAGGATTACTTTTTAGAACTCTTTTGTTGTACTCCTGTCTACTATGGAGATGATAAGGGAGACCGGGGAAACTCTACACATTAAGGCTGCGCGCTTTACTTTAGATCTTCCTTTGCGGCGCAAGCATCTGCAAGCGACGCACCTGCAACACTCCACTGGAAGCCTTTGCAATGGCGAGGGCAATAGTTAACAGAGGGGAATGGTTATGAAACCCCAGGTAGGTTTTTTTTGTTTTTTGTTTTTTGTTTTTTTTCGCTTTTTTGGCCTTGACCGCGCACAAAACACGATAGTTGTTTACTCCGTACCGAGGAACTAACCAGTAGAAACGTTTTGGTTACGTAATCATTCATAGTGTATGAGCGCAAAACAAAAGATTGCGGACGGTCGTAGACCTTCCAGCATAAATCTTGGCATCTTTGTTTGCTCCTTTGATGTTTGCCGAGCTTCACAACCATTTCCGTCTAAAAACTATGGAGGGGCTGAGCCCCGCGACATTTTTACAATTCTGCTAACGACCTTTTAATAAACTTGTCTGACTGTCGAGCGTTTTTAACATGAGCCTCTGGTTCGGAAGATTGTGCAAACACTCCCCACGTTTTCAAAATTTAATAAATTATTACCATTACTATTATTACTAACTGTTCGATCAATTAGCAGTTTTCACGAATATAAAACTGGATCCTTAATTTATTCTTATCTATTGCTCCAATCCATACTTGGGTAAAAGTGAAAAGTGTCCCAAGACTTTAAACCAGGATTGCAATCCTGGTCAAAAGTCCTTGGGACACTTGACAGAATGCCAATTGGTGACACATTATTTTGAATTGGGAAGTCATTATTCTATTTTCCGAACCCCCCTGCCCCACAAAGCAATGTAGGAATAAGGAGTCTACTTTGGATGAATCAACATCAGCATTGTGTTGGAGGTAAGGGGGGGGTGGGGGGGAGGGGGGCTGGACTGAAAGACCATATTTGGGTAACAGTGCAAAATGTCTCAAGACTTTTGACCAGGATTGTAGTGGCTTTCCCTGACTTTAGTCTAGTTCAGAGCTTAGGTTCATGTAAGTTCAAAGTAATTTTGGTCGGCTGTTTTCATTTTCTGTACGAGGATGAGGATAATAATGTGCAACCTCATACATGTCAGTACAATTTATTAAATGTTGAGCCATTAAACTACCTGGAGTGGGGAAGAGGGGTGAACAGGTACCTCATTGTAATTTTTATTTTGTGGCATTGCTATCACTTCTGGTGTAAGAGTTTTCAGTTGGGTTCCAGTTCTCAAATTGCCCCATTTTGGGAGCATGTTCCATTGATTCTGCAACCCCAAGGTACCACCCCCTCCCCCCTCTCCTTCCCACCTTGAAAAATCCTGCTTCAGCCCCTGTGCTTAATGAGTCCATACAACTAGTCACTAACGATGAAATTCTATATTGCATAGAGCTACGTCTTGCCAAATTTAATATTTCTTGGCTGTGGATCATTTAGGCTGACAACATAATCGCGAGAAGGATAAACTTCTTATAATAATCCAGTGACTCCTCATACGTAATGTCTTTGGTGTCCGAAACTTTACTTCAAGTGTTTTGGTGATGGTACTGACGGGTATGGGAAGGGATGGACAATTTTGTGTTATGCGCAGCTTTCAGCAGCTTCAAAGAAATATCATCCTTGCTCCCCTCAACACATGGCCCAATCAGGCTTCCTGCTCCCCCAATTCAGATTATTTCTTGAGTAACTTTCCTTTTTGGACGGTTTAGGTTAAGGTATTACTTTGGCAGAGAACTCGTTAAATGATTTTATAAAGACATTGCACGAGAAAGTTCCAAGTTTTACAACTCCTTGCTCAAGGTAGCTATTACTGCTTGCTTGGTAGTCCTGAATTAAATGGGATTGTACAAACTGTGAGCAGGGAAGTTACAAAGGCAACCCAAAGCAAAACCACTTTTAGCGACCCTGGCAAGATTTAATTTCATTTGCAACACCTAATCCACTGTACAGTCCATAGCAACCACTGTAATTGCTAGCGCTTGACACGCCGAGACACGTTGGCAACCCTTTGTGTATGTGTATGTGAGCATAATTATTTAATACCGGAACATTTTTTTTTTTTTTTTTGCCTTTATAATTATGATATAACATATCACGTAGTCAAGCTTAGGCTGGTTAGTGCGCTCGTGGTTAGTGCGCTCGTCTTGGATCGAGCGGTCCGGGTTTGAGCCTTGGCCGGGGACATTGCGTTGTGTTCTTGGTCAATACACTTTACTCTCTAAGTGCCTCTCTCTACCCAGGTGTATAAATGGGTACCGGCCAACTTAATGCTGGGAGTAACCTTGCGATGGACTAGAATCCAATCCAGAGGGGAGTAGAACTGAAATTACTCCTAGTCGCTTCAAGTCACAGAAATCGGGATAAGCTCTGGCTTGATGGGCCACTTGGCTCGTTTGCAGACTTTACCTTAACCTTTAAGCTTAGGCTTCCATTCCACATCCAGTTCCGTTGGATTTCTTGAAAAAAAGGACGGCAATCTGATCAAGCTTCTCACAATGCCTATATTGGCCACTTTTAGGAACAAATAACACCAAAATTATAGTATGTTGTCGATATATATATCCTGTTAAGTATAATCAACTTTACTTATTTACAGATCGCATCCTCACCTGAGCGGTTTGTCCCCCCTTCCATAAAAAAAAAACACATAAGAAGAGGATATTTCTTACGTAAGAAATAAATTAAATGCGGGTGAGTGTGGTTCGTGACCCCCTGCACAAATCTAGTTGATATCCAAAGATATAGCATTATCATAATAAATCGCGTGATCCTATTAACACGACAGCCGAAAAGAAAACGTCAGTTTCTTAGCTTTCTGATATGGTCTATGCATGGTACGCTATTAAAGGAAGACTCTTTCCCTGAAGAGAGAGGAGACAATCAAACTGAACAACTCATTATGCACGAGTTTTGTGAAAAAATGTTTATTTCTTAAAGCGCCATAGGCGATACTGGAAGTTCTCAAAACAATTCAGTGAGGGTTGCTTCGGAGAAGTGGGGCCTCGCATGTACAGTTTCTATCTCCCATAGCTCCGTACCAAAGGGATTATGCTCTTTAGCATACGCTGGTGTAAGTTTGATGATGGTGATAGATGCTATATTCCATGCGGACTATCAATGAAAAGAAGTGCTATTCATTTATGTGTGAAATTCAAATATGTGAATCCTTGCTATTCGTTTCTTCCACGTTTCCTATAACAATGTTAAAAATCGCTTAACTATTTGGAGTGTATGAAGAACGACACACATGGCGATACATGGGGATGGGATCGGAATTAAGGGAATCGGCTTATGACTTCAGGAAGTTCGCGCGAAAATTTTCCAACCTTGATTTTGTTCTGAGACTTTCGCCACTGTAAGTTGATGAGCTAGTTATGCCAGAAATGTGAAAAAATGGGGAGTCACCGACTTCGTTTTGGAGAGAACATGCCCGGACGAACATCCTAAATCTGAAAAAACCGGGCTTCGTTAGCGAATAAGGCCACAGTGTCTGTAAGCCCAAAAATATTGCAATTAGATCTTTGAAGTGAAATGTTCTCTACCAAATAATGTTTAAGAGAACCTATTAAGTGAATTTACTCTACTGGTGAGGTTCCTAAAAGAGCAAGATCGCATTTAGCGACCATAGTTTCACGCGCCTTGCAGCCGCAAGATGGCAGCATTCGATGTCCCGTGGACAGAAATTTTAAATTTTTTTTTAACTTCCCACATTGATTTTTTTGTTCATTTTTGGACAATATGGAGATGATTGTAAATATAATCTCTTTCTGGAATGAAAGTAGGGGTAACCGAAAGTCCAAGATCGTTAAATCCAAGCAAAGCTATAGCAATGGCCATCTGCCCTATAATTGTTCAGTTTAGTGCTCAGCGCGCGCTCGATGTATGGCGTGGCGAGTGAATTATTTGCGTGCGCATTATAAGCACGAGCGTCCTTAAAAAAACTCAAATGCGAAAAGATATCAGTAGCAACCTGCGACATTGGTGTTGCTTTGTTGACAACTGCATACTAGTGCATTAAACCATTAAAGCTCAATTACACTCCAATTCGGGAAGATTGTCTCAAATTTTGCCCTTATTTCTCAGAAAAACGGTAAAAAAACCAAATACACTTTGCTTTAATTTCAATAATTCACTGATTGAATATCTTCATCTGAGTATTGTAGGAGTACTTTGAGTATAAGCGAGGGTATGTAACCACATTTCTGGCACCGTTTTCAGGAATACGTAGCATAATATTCGCGGGAGTGCAACTTTCAGCACTGAAATAACATATTGATCAGGTTCTGGCCCTCACTCTGTCAAGCAACGCTACACTCTCGGTGGAGAGGGTCCAGGGACAATTGGCTGCACGTGATAGTAATTTTACCTAGTTTTTTGGCCAATATTTACGTCCCCAGAGGCCTAGATCCCTTACATTAGGACCACGAATCGGGACCTCTGAATGGGTCCAACACTGGGAATCCCAGATTAACGTCACGGAGTTCTAGTCAAACCTGGCAAATCTGATTGGCTAAGAATACGAAACGAATGTTCTGCGCATGCTCAGCCAGACGTCGCGATTCTTGGTGCTGACCAAAAAGGTTATGGCCTCTGGGGGCGAAAATGTCTCGCTGATCCCTATTGCTCGTGTAAGAAGAGATGAGAAAATAGATTTGAAACAATCGTGGCGAATTGCTATCGGTTTTTTTACCACATTGGCTAGCTGCACTGAGCAATATCCTCTTGAAGTCCAGATTATTTTTCACAAGAAACAAATGCTGCAAGCGTCATATGAACTCTTGAAGGAGAAAGGAGTTGTAGTCAATTGTTATAAACCTTGAATATGTCAGAAAAGGTTAAACCTTGTGGTAAATACGAGGAGTAACTGCCAAGCTTAGAAGGAATCCATGATGACTCACTGGTGATGCGAACCACTTGATCGCCTTACAGCGCGCAGACATGAAAGTAAAGAAACTAAATATCTCCTCAGTTAGTTGTAAGAATTCACTCTTCGTCAAGCTCACCAGGAATCGAACCCACAATCTTCCCTGTCAACACAAGAATCCAATTACACTTACGTTCCATCCACTCTGGTGGCCTAACAAATTCAAGGCATTTCTATCAAAGACAAGATTTATTAAATGACTCTCGTTTCTCATTACTCCTTCCAGGGTGGTTTTTTAATCTCTGCAGTTCTAGCAAATTAAAATAACAGAAACATGCATTCGTTCAAGCTGTTAACTCCTATGTCATTACAATACAGATCTCAAGTTTAAAGATGCCCAAAAATAAATGGAATTGAAAAACATACATACATACACGCATACATCTTATTTTTGTTTTCAAATTAAAATTACTTTTATAACATGCCCGCGGATAGCTGAGCTAATCTATGCGGGTCATGTTTACATGAATTATTAATATACAACTAGGTACAACTAAATACAACTGAAGACAACAAGAGAACTAAAGAGACTAAAATTTATAACAATGACTAGAGACAACTAATAAACTAACGGTATTACAAATAATAATTCAAAAAAATCAAAAATCAAAAAGAAAATCAAAATACACGAGATTAGATTGCTATGTAAGTGTATCAGCGTAAACCCACAACCCCTTGAGAAATCGTAGTTACACGCGGAGTACTATCTGGCGAAGTGGTTAGTGGTGGTGCAGTGTCTTTTGCGGTCGGTGGTGTTGCTGTTGTATCTGGTGCAGCTGCTGATGGTGTAGCTGTATCTGGTGTAGCTGTTGGTGGTGCTATTGTGTCTGGTGCAGCTGGTGATGGTTCTGTGGTATCCGGTGCAGCTGTTGCTGCTGCTGTTGCTGGTGCTGCTGCTGATGTGCCTGGGTCTGCTGTAGTATCTGGTGTAGCTGTTGCAGCTGGTGTTGTATCTGGTGCAGTTTTTGGTGCTGCTGTTGTATCTGGTGCAGCTGTTTGTGCTGCTGGTGTATCTGGTGCAGTTGTTAATGCTACTGTTGCATCTGGCATACCTGTTGGTGTTGCTGTTTTATCGGGTGCAGCTGTTGGTGCTGCTGTTGTGTTTGGTGCAGGTGTTGGTGCTACTGTTGAATCTGGTGCAGCCGTTGCTGCGGTTGTTATATCTCGTGTAGCCGTTGGTGGTGGAATTGTATCTGGTAATGCGGTTGCAGCCGTTGGTAGTGGAGTTGTATCTGGTGCAGCCGTTGGTGGTGGAGTTGTATCTGGTGCAGCCGTTGGCGGTAGAGTTGTATCTGGTGCAGCCGTTGGTGATAAAGTTGTATCTGGTGCAGCCGTTGGCGGTAGAGTTGTATCTGGTGCAGCCGATGGTGGTGGAGTTGTATCTGGTGCAGCCGTTGGTGATAAAGTTGTATCTGGTGCAGCCGTTGGCGGTAGAGTTGTATCTGGTGCAGCCGATGGTGGTGGAGTTGTATCTGGTGCAGCTGTTGGTGGTGGAGTTGTATCTGGTGCAGCCGTTGGCGGTAAAGTTGTATCTGGTGCCGCCGTTGGTGGTGCAGTTGTATCTGGTGCAGCCGTTGGTGGTGGAATTGTATCTGGTGCAGCCGTTGGCGGTAGAGTTGTATCTGGCGCAGCCGTTGGCGGTAAAGTTGTATCTGGTGCAGCCGTTGGTGGTAGAGTTGTATCTGGTGCAGCCGTTGGCGGTAAAGTTGTATCTGGTGCAGCCGTTGGTGGTGGAGTTGTATCTGGTGCAGCCGTTGGCGGTAGAGTTGTATCTGGCGCAGCCGTTGGTGATAAAGTTGTATCTGGTGCAGCCGTTGGCGGTAGAGTTGTATCTGGTGCAGCCGTTGCTGGTGGAGTTGTATCTGGTGCAGCCGTTGCTGGTGGAGTTGTATCTGGTGCAGCCGTTGCTGGTGGAGTTGTATCTGGTGCAGCCGTTGGTGGTAGAGTTGTATCTGGTGCAGCCGTTGGCGGTAGAGTTGTATCTGGCACAGCCGTTGGCGGTAGAGTTGTATCTGGTGCAGCCGTTGACGGCAAAGTTGTATCTGGTGCAGCCGTTGGTGGTGGAGTTGTATCTGGTGCAGCCGTTGCTGGTAGAGTTGTATCTGGTGCAGCCGTTGGTGGTGGAGTTGTATCTGGTGCAGCCGTTGGCGGTAGAGTTGTATCTGGTGCAGCCGATGGTGGTAGAGTTGTATCTGGTGCAGCTGTTGGTGGTGGAGTTGTATCTGGTACAGCCGTTGGTGGTAAAGTTGTATCTGGTGCAGCCGTTGGCGGTAGAGTTGTATCTGGTGCAGCCATTGGTGGTGGAGTTGTATCTGGTGCAGCCGTTGGCGGTAGAGTTGTATCTGGTGCAGCCGTTGGTGCTGGAGTTGTATCTGGTGCAGCCGTTGGCGGTAAAGTTGTATCTGGTGCAGCCGTTGCTGATAGAGTTGTATCTGGTGCAGCCGATGGTGGTGGAGTTGTATCTGGTGCAGCCGTTGGTGGCGGTGGAGTTGTATCTGGTGGAGCCGTTGGCGGTAGAGTTGTATCTGGTGCAGCCGTTGGTGCTGGAGTTGTATCTGGTGCAGCCGTTGGCGGTAAAGTTGTATCTGGTGCAGCCGTTGCTGATAGAGTTGTATCTGGTGCAGCCGATGGTGGTGGAGTTGTATCTGGTGCAGCTGTTGGTGGCGGTGGAGTTGTATCTGGTGGAGCCGTTGGCGGTAGAGTTGTATCTGGTGCAGCCGTTGGTGCTGGAGTTGTATCTGGTACAGCCGTTGGTGGCGGAGTTGTATCTGGTGCAGCCGTTGGCGGTAGAGTTATATCTGGTGCAGCCGTTGGCGGTAGAGTTGTATCTGGTGCAGCCGTTGGTGGTGGAGTTGTGTCTGGTGCAGCCGTTGCTGGTAGAGTTGTATCTGGTGCAGCCGTTGGTGGTGGAGTTGTATCTGGTGCAGCCGTTGGCGGTAGAGTTGTATCTGGTGCAGCCGTTGGTGCTAGAGTTGTATCTGGTACAGCCGTTGGTGGTGGAGTTGTATCTGGCGCAGCCGTTGGTGGTGGAGTTGTATCTGGTGCAGCCGATGGTGGTGGAGTTGTATCTGGTGCAGCCGATGGTGGTGGAGTTGTATCTGGTGCAGCCGTTGGTGGTAGAGTTGTATCTGGTGCAGCCGTTGGTGGTGGAGTTGTATCTGGTACAGCCGTTGGTGGTGGAGTTGTATCTGGCGCAGCCGTTGGTGGTGGAGTTGTATCTGGTGCAGCCGATGGTGGTGGAGTTGTATCTGGTGCAGCCGATGGTGGTGGAGTTGTATCTGGTGCAGCCGTTGGTGGTAGAGTTGTATCTGGAGCAGCCGTTGGTGGTGGAGTTGTATCTGGTGCAGCCGTTGGCGGCAAAGTTGTATCTGGTGCAGCCGTTGGTGGTGGAGTTGTATCTGGTGCAGCCGTTGCTGGTAGAGTTGTATTTGGTGCAGCCGTTGCTGGTGGAGTTGTATCTGGTGCAGTCGTTGGCGGTAGAGTTGTATCTGGTGCAGCCGTTGGTGCTAGAGTTGTATCTGGTACAGCCGCTGGTGGTGGAGTTGTATCTGGTGCAGCCGATGGTGGTGGAGTTGTATCTGGTGCAGCCGATGGTGGTGGAGTTGTATCTGGTGCAGCCGTTGGTGGTGGAGTTGTATCTGGTGCAGTCGTTGGCGGTAGAGTTGTATCTAGTGCAGCCGTTGCTGGTGGAGTTGTATCTGGTGCAGCCGTTGCTGGTGGAGTTGTATCTGGTGCAGCCGTTAGTGGTGGAGTTGTATCTGGCACAGCCGTTGGCGGTAGAGTTGTATCTGGTGCAGCCGTTGCTGGTGGAGTTGTATCTGGTGCAGCCGTTGCTGGTGGAGTTGTATCTGGTGCAGCCGTTGGTGGTGGAGTTGTATCTGGTGCAGCCGTTGGTGGTGGAGTTGTATCTGGTGCAGCCGTTGGTGGTGGAGTTGTATCTGGTGCAGCCGTTGGCGGTAGAGTTGTATCTGCTGCAGCCGTTGGTGGTAGAGTTGTATCTGGTGCAGAGGTTGGTGGTGGAGCTGTATCTGGTGCAGCCGTTGGTGGTGGAGTTGTATCTGGTACAGCCGTTGGTGGTGGAGTTGTATCTGGTGCAGCCGTTGGCGGTAGAGTTGTATCTGGTGCAGCCGATGGTGGTGGAGTGGTATCTGGTGCAGCCGTTGGTGGTGGAGCTGTATCTGGTGCAGCCGTTGGCGGTAGAGTTGTACCTGGTGCAGCCGTTGGCGGTAGAGTTGTATCTGGTGCAGCCGTTGGTGGTGGAGTTGTATCTGGTGCAGCATTCGAGGATGATGCTGTATTTGCTGTAGGTGCTGATGGTGTTGTTGCTCCTAGTAGAGTAGTTACAAAATCTGTAGTTACTAACAAAAGAACTTATAAATACTAGAGATAGATTATGTTGCTTAAACACTGAGTTCTCAATTCTTTTCTTAAAGAAGTACAGACAGCACTTCATAAAAAAACAGTCAGAAAGCATCTCATAGATGCGGTACTGACAAAATTATCGTTGAATGATAAATCGTTGCGTTAACATCTTCTGATGTGGCGAAAGAGCTCCACTCTATGGTGCTGGCAAGTTGACATGTTGCTTCAAGTTGGCAAGGCGTTGGACGGTTGCAAAAGTTATTTCCGAGTTCTTATTTAACGAGGTATGCGGGTTTAGTTTTCACAATCGACAAAAAGCCTTAGATAGAATGCCAGTGCAAAAAGGCAAAGGAAAGCGATAAATGAAGCCCACAGTGGTTGCTAAAGCCGTAACCGTCTTCGTAAAGCAACATTTTAATACTGGGAGACTCACTTAATTCCCTGATTTGCCAACAGCACGAACCAACAAAGGAATCAAGAAAATAACGAAGGGTTTATTCAATATGTGTTTCCTTGACATCAATCACTTCTGGAGAAGAGTTCTCCTTTCTGGAGACAAAGGGTGTGTTCCTTTGGGATGATCTGGATCAGGATCAGTGATCCAAGATCACTCGGATCATGGTGCATCAAAGGAACCGATGAATCCGTGACCAGGGGAGATTCACTAGTTCCGTTGATGCACCATGATCTGAGTTATCACGGATCACTGATCCACATCATCCAGATCACCACGAAGGAATTCATCCACCCTATTTTGGTATTTCTTAACGTAAGTTGACTGCAATATTAGTTGGCCGTCGAAATACTTCCAGCTACAACAATTTAAATTCCTGAAATTGGTGTCATATTACATTATTAAAAGGAAATCATTACATTTCTTTAACGTAGTTCATGGTATGAAAAAAATGTACTGCCTAACTTTGTAGTTCCCTTCCGTCGACCTATTGTATTAAGATCTTTTTCATTCAGTGTTTTTTTTTTCTCAATAGCACGACTCAATAACTGTCTGTGTTTAACACCTCCAAGAAGAGTCAATGAATGAGGCGAACATCATACTACTGTTGATCATTTGTCATCTTGATTATGCAGAATACAGTACCGTTTTCAAGTGGTTTGGTTTACATACTTTTTCAACCAGCATCAACCTCAAAACAATTTGTTTAGCTGAAGTTTTGAGGTAGAAGACCTCCAGCCATTTGGTTAAAGCGTCGGTTGACTGCGTCTCATGATCAACATTAGGCAAACCATCAAGCGAACCAACCATAGCTAAACATGCCTTTTCCGACTGCCCAAGACAGGGATTTTGCAGACACAAATTATAAGGACCTGAACAGGAAAATCTGTTCTATCGGTATTTTCAAAGAGTTGACTTCAGTTACAAAAGCCAATTTAGATCTTCGGATTTTAATTATAATCGGGAACTTTCGAATAAGATTTATTAAAGCTCAGGGTTTAGGATGTGTACATAGCTTAATAGCATAATTAGTCAATTTATCCACAGTGACAGAATTCTTTCGACGAGTTTTAGATGAACTCTATCTAACATGTATATACTTTGTACGAAGTTTTATTCAATCTTAATTTAATTATGTTTTAGCAAGACCCATGAGCTACTGAGCTTTAATTTTAATCGTGCTGAATAAAGGTAGTCTGTCTGGACAAGCACTGAAAACCATCTTCTTCGCCAATTGTGAACGCTTCACGTCGGAAGAACTAGGTGGAGATAGTCCGGGGGGGGGGGGTATTACCAGAAAAAAATGGTGGGGGTGTTCGGCCCGCTTTCCAGAGCCCTTATCCTGTTTATGACCAAAATCTGCAATTTTCCCTACCCTAGTTATGATCAGACCAAAACTTCGATACCCTATTTATGACCGTTGCGGCTGACACAGTTGCCCTAAACATAATTTTTGACGGGCTTTTGTTTATGGTCTTATCGATAATGATGAAAAAGTATCTTCCTTTAAAAAAACATACCCAATCCAAGACTAGAGTACAAAAAACAAACGCTATTGGTCAAATCGATACCCTATTTATGACTAAAACGGCTGAAAACCATACCCTTTGGGGCCGCACATAACTATATAGTCCATATAAGGGAGTACCCCCCGGGGAGATTAACAAACAGCGGTCAAGCATTTCAGCTAAGCGCAGTTGAACTCTACAATTCAACCAAGACTGGTTGTGGTTGAAACAACTGTCCTAGTACAACAAACGGCCTAATTAAGTTTAGCATTATCTCGTGTTTCGTGTTTTCTGCAAGTGATATGCATTCCGAAGTGATGACTACTTCTTCCGATATCGTCTAGTAGGCTTTCAGTCTTAAGAAAGCTGAGGTTATTTTAAAATGTGACATTTCCATGATATTTGTTGTCTGAAATAAACGTCTCATTATTTAAACTCAAGTGCCGGAAACAAGTAGTAACTATATTTGTCGAGACATTATTTCAGACCATTTATTTTGGTAGGATTACCTTTGCAATAGATTTAGAGCACTGCAACTTGAATCCGGAAAACGCTTAATATGTCTCGTTCACATCAAATTATTTACAACTAGAGTCCTTAATCTGTGGTCCTTATTCTCAAGTGTGATTCGCAGATCAACCTTTCCCTTACTATATTAGCAGACTGTGTTAACGAAACTTAAGATATGCGTGTAACATCTAAGTCCTACATGAGGCAAAAAATTCCATGGGTTGGGTCAGTAAAATGCCTTTATAGCAGTAACTCCAGTGTAAGCAATGTGACAGAATAAGACTGAAAATGGATACCTATAAGAAAACTGCTGTTCTTGATATTAACTAAAGTAATTAATATTACTCGGTACAATCAACTAAATACTCGCTATAGATTTTAATTTAGTGCCGTCAAAGCTTTGGATCGTCTGGAGAATTTAAGATAGACAATAACAACACGCCAAAACATTGCATTAAAGTGAAAAATATGGCTTGATGTTTTTAATAACGCGAGGGGTATAAATCTATAGCACTTTTCGGAGGGTTTTTTTTTTTTTTTTGCCTTTTTGCTGAAATTTGTTTTCATGTTAACCATAGCGACTTAGTAACAATTACAAAAGGAGCAGAACTGAAACTTAAAGCGTGTACAATTCTTAATAACTTACCCGTCGGAGCTGACGATGATAGAAGCGCCAGCGAAAGGAAAAGAGCCATTACCAGTACAACAGCATATAGAGTGGACTTCCTTAAGTCCCTCAAAATCACACAACATTCAGTCATTGCAGAACAGTTAAGGGAAGACTCTAGAGACCTAATGAACAGAGCAGACAGCGGTTGTAGTTAAAAGTTGGATTCCCTGGCCCCCAATAGTGAACTTCCCTTGATGTTTAAGGTTTGCGTGTAACATCAAAGCCAAGTGCTCAACTGTTTGTTTGTTTCCATGACAATTGGATTTGTTGTTCCAAATCTGTATCAGTTACGGCGACATAAGAATATTGTTGTTCGAAAACAATCTACACTCAGTATATATTAACATCTCTTTTGTGTTGTATCACGATAGATGAGAAATTTTATGGCATTTTCTTTTCAAAGAACATTAACTCGCACTCGTATAGTTTACTACCACGAGTAAAGCATTTTGTATAAAAATCCATCTGGACTCCAAAGGTTTACCACGAGTATAGGATCTCCAAAGAAATACTCTCTCCGTACCTCGTGATTTTTTCACGAATACGCTCTACTATTTATGCAAGGTCCTACTGTAGGTCTGTTTCTCAATGTTACGCCACACATTTAGTCTTTGTCTTTCCTACACTTAAATGGTACATTGGAATTAAGTTTCCACTGCGAGCTTATAACGTGACTTTTTCCACAGATATTCGCAGCTGAACAAGGTACGTGGTGCAAGCACCTTTTTAAAAAAGAATATTGATATTTGAGCGTAAGAGGTCATTTAGGATCAGGAAAAGAACACTTAGAAATTGAAAGTTAATATCACACATGCAAGAAACAAGAATTAAGTGGGATGTTTTTTACCAGAAATAACTTCGACCCAATACACTGTAACTATAGCTGTATGTGTTTATGGCTGTTTTAGACCCCCTGAAAAGAATTCATGATATCATGCAATAACGAATGCATTTATCTACAAAATAAATGTTAATAATTTCATAATCAGAGTGCAGACGGATGACGACGTCAACAAGAGGTGTGACACCGTCACGTGATATGTATCCGCAATCCGGCAGGTATATTTTGCAGGTTGTAGGCTGCAGGTTGAAATTGAATTATAACTGGAAAACCGCTGGCACTTAAAAGAAACGTACAGGTGGTGCACTTACCGTGACTGTTACATGACACTGTTTACAATCGCTCCATAAGGTGGCTTCCACCTAAGTGCTAAACCGGCCGAAGCGATGGGAGGAGAGTATATTCCTATTATTTTAAGCCTGCAATGAATGATCGTTTTTGAAGAAACATCTGAAATATCATCTGAAATATCTGCTGATATTTGGTTTCTTCCCTGTTAGTACCAAAACGAAAGCACACTGAGCTTGTGCTAGTATATTCCGTCGGCTAAAATCTTAAGACTTACATTATTTCATTTCTTTATTTATATGCTTCATTTGTGATGGCAATCTTCTGTTGTTGAGGGAAGACCCGAGCCAAATATGGAATCGATGGAAACATCTGAGGAGCGGCCATCCAGATGGCTTTGAAGAGATTTCACTGGTCTCCGCGTGTCGATCGATAAGTGCTTACAGCGGATCGATCGTGTTTTCACTATGTGAAAGACGCGAACTACTTTATGTAAGAACCGCCGACGAGTATATAGCTTATTAATTATTTTTAGTGCCAGCGGTTTTCCAGTTATAATTGAATTTCAACCTGCGACCTGCAAAATATACCTGCCGTCCACGATCCCGGATGCAATCGTTGCTACTCTAAACATTGCAACATTTTCCTTTTAAACTGGAAATCGTTTGAAGACAGTTGAAGTGAATTTTAACGCGGCCGAACAAAGCTTCAATTTGAACATCCAGTATGTTTGCCATAGTTTGACGTAAAGGCGTGGCATATTTCATGAACACTGGACTATTTGCATTTGAAATAATATCTCCCACTTGACGGTCACTGTTTGCTCCAACAGTCACTATATACGACCCTATGCTGTTGCCAAGCTCAAGTTTGTTTCCGAGTGCTCACGAAGCCACAATTGAAGGGATTGAAGTCACTTAAGAAATAAAAACACTCATAAAAGAGACTATTTGGTCAACTTTATTTCGTTTCTGTAACATTGAAGGTTAAGCATCAATCATAGAATTTGTTTTTTTGTTTAACTGGGCACTTACGTACTGGAATTTTAGCTGATGCAATTTAGGTACCGTTTCGGAGGATTACACCGCCCTGTTTAAGGATCGAGAACCTGAAAAGCCATCCCCTTTCCCGCGGCACAAACCTATATAGCCCACAGATGGGGTACCCTCCCACTCCCCGTCAGTTGCATTTACAATGAAGAATTAATATCCAAAAATAATGACACTCCCCGCCTCCCCTTCGAACGCGGCGATAAAAATTCAGCATGCAATTTTCTCTATTTTCGTTGCAGTCAACGGCAACCTAACCAAATGTTTCGTTAAATACAGTTATCAGTACAAACGATTTTGTAGTTAGGTTTCCACGAACTGCAAACAGAAAATAACCAAACATGGAAACTTTCATGTGTGCAGTGACATCACATGATGGCTGATACTTTTTTTGGAAGTAACCGGAAGAAAAGATGTTCAAAATGGTGGCCGTTCAATTTCGGAAGATGACCACGGGTTTTGGTGTTTTCGTCGATCTTGGTGGGAAAATTTTTCTTTTTCTTGCCGTTTTTAACAAATCTTATTAACTTCCTTCCATAATTTTCAGTGGTAATATAGATATTAATATGATTCATTATATGGCGGGTTCCGTACACAAAATCCTGCGCTGTCATTGGCTACCCGTGCGGCGAACATGGTGCTATCTGTCCGTTCGGGACTACCCGCTGTATCATGCAAAAAAATTTCTCCCGAAAGCCGTATAATAAATCCTTTATTGACCAAGCTTGTTAACGCAAGGTGGCTGGATATTGGCCTCGTTCCTCTTTTTGCGTGTTTATGGACCTTGACTCCGCCTCGATCCAAAAACACGCAAAAAAAAGATGGCCAATATCTCATGCTTGGTCAATAACCCATATTTTTAAGCCTTCTGTTGTCCTTTTAGGAGAGAAGTACCACAAAACACCACACTATATACTGCTGAAACAATTTTCTTTATTTGGGTAAAACTACTTGAGTAAACACAGCAAGGAATGTTTATGTGAGATTGACACTAAATATTACTGTTATACAGTTAATGCTACTATTTTCCCTTGTGCTACGTACAGCTGTAGTTATGTATTTGACCTGAGAACCGACAATATCATTTTATAACAACAAAGTAATAATATTAACAAGGTAACTAAGCTTGAAGCTTTCTCTTCCAGAGATGAGCCAACTTGTTTACCCTTTAAACAAACATACCTCGGCATGTCTTGCCTAACAAAAAACACAAAAACTTTCACCTCAGGTGATAGAATGAAGGAATTCAATTGTCACTTGTACATGGTAAAATCAAGTAAAATTTTAGAGGTATACTGAGAGGGCTTAATTCATGGCTGCTGGACTGAACCTCATGTTTTAAAACTGTGACAGTGTCACCATTAAGACCAACAACCTAGAGTCTGAGTGCTCTAAGCACATAAATACATACATGGAGAGGATACTTCATATAAAATGCACCCAAAAAAATTTCTGAGGCACTCCTTCATCTCATATTTTAACATTTTTGGTGGGTTTGTAACCCTAAGTGAATTCCACAGAAATCTTTGCAAGGCAAGTACTGTGTATCACATTATAACATTACTACATAACACACTGGAATGTTTGCATACTAGGAGGCTAGGGAGAAGGTGACTTTTCAGACGTCCGTCAGTGTACACAGATATACACTTCAGGGGAAGCCAAGTCTTACCTTATTATTCCACAAATCAACAAAGTCATTTTGCAATATAGAGCCAAGAAAATGCACAAATCAGGAGACTGCTACTGTAACCTTCCGAAAGAAATGACCCCACAAAAGTAATATCACAAATTTGTGGCCGTTAACAAATCCCGAAAGTAGCCAGCACTCTAAAATTATATTTATTTCTCTAATCAATAGTCACACATGGTAACTTGATGTACAGTACTCTACAACATTTTAAGGTATCACTCCTGCCACGAAGCATCATGAAAATTCGTGCCATTCATCAGTTAATGTTGTGCAGTGTTAAAACAAAACCTGGAGAATTTTCATCAAGTAACAGGAACGTAAAATATAGGAAACTTTGATTCAAATTTATATCTTTTTCAACAGGAGCATACCAAAAAGGAAGGTTTCTTCAAATTTATATTCAAAACTTGACCATCACACTGAAATATTGTTACAGCAGACTAACCTAGCAGTGTGTTATGAGGTACAGAGTAGAAACAGTTTATGGTATCTAACAAACTTTCCTCTCAACCATTGACAGCACAGTCTAGACATAAAGAGCTCACCCACGTTGCTGCAATATAGACTTAATCTGGAAGAAGAGCCTAGTCATACAAACTTTATATGGCAATTTTTATTCGCCAAAAGTAACAACCCCTCAAAAGTAACAACCCATCGAAAGTAAGGAGCCCCAAAGGCTGCTAATTCCGAAAGTAACCAGGGTCATTACTTTCAGAAGTTTACGGTATAACAGCACAAATTCAAACTGAAGGGTGAGTGTGTATGGGACAAGAGTTACACTGATCAAAGAAGAGTGACCAAATTTTGGACAAAAAAGCCTGAAAGGACAACACCAAAATAATAAATCCTGCATTTGACGGTTTGATAGATAATATGTAGGCACTGACTTGCCACGTGACTTAACTCACAATGTAATTAATTAATTTGATCCATCAATTAAGGGATGTTATATACCTAAGACACTTAACTCTCACAGTGCCTCTCTCCACCCAGGTGTATAAAGGGGTACCAGCGAACTTAACACTGAGGGTAACCCTGCGATGGATGAGCATTCCATCCAGGGGGGAGTAGAAATATTCTTAGTCACTTCATGCTTCAGAAACTGGGCTGGCTGGCTGATGGACCACTTGGCTCATAAGCAGACTTTACCTGTACCTAGGACAGATGACAACCCCCTAACTAAAAGCTCACAATAACAATACTTCCATGCAGGTCCAAATGTTTCCAAGTTTTTGACTGATAGTGAATGTCTGAAAAAGAAATATGTCCAAGGAAAAAATGTTTTGAGTTTGAGATAACAGGGAAGTTTGAAACAGTAAGGTTACACTGTATCACTATGTATTTCTTTGTTTCTTGTTTGGAATGTCTTTGGTCCTTTTTTTGGCCATACCTTCAAGCTGTAGGCTGGAGGTCTTGGTAAGGCACAGAGGATCCACTCCTCTTCTTGACGCAGCAGAGGCCCTTGGATCGCAAAAACAGTGTACCAAGCAGGCCAATGCTGATACCAATGAGGAGCATTGGCCACAGGATGCAGTTCAGTATCGCAACCTTATCACTCTTCACACTAGATCTCTCTGTATATGCCTCATCGGGAGTTTTGGGATTGTAATAGCATCTGTATTCATCATCGACTTGGCCATATTCGCTCTGAAAGCTGTCCACATCTTCTTTATTGGACCACTTGGCTGTATCACATGGCTGAGTACTGCACTGTAAGATAAAAAGAAAATCCAAGAGTTGTAAAGAGATTTTAACGTTACCCCCATAGCAAAAGCAGGTGGAAATGCTGATTAACTTTCAGATTATGAGCTCTGGATTTTTATGAAGTGAAAGTGTACAAGGCTAAAGGTAGAATTTGGAAGTTTCAGTGGAGCATTCAGAAACAAATGGAAGTTAAATTCCTGAGAAGAGTAAAAGGACATTCAAGGTTTGTTTAACAATGAAATCCTGGGTGCCCACTACTAAAGCTTACATGAAAAAAGTAACTTTTTCCAGTTGCCCAAATGCAAAAGTTAGTTGCCTCTGCAGCACCCGGATACTTCTACAGCACAGCCTTGTGACATTAAAAATCTTAAAATAATTCGTTGGAAAAACTGATTTGCTTGTACACAACTTAAAATTTTATATCACGATTTAAAGCTTAAATTTTAATACAGTGGAGAGAAAATTATTGGAAATCATCATTTAATTAAAGGAAATTCCAAAGGATTATACTAAAACAATTAGATTATTTGCTCTCGATTTCTAGGGGGGGATACTTTATTCAACCTCCAACCAGCCAAATCAACTATCACTTTGTAGATCTTACGCTCATACAATTTGCTATTTAGAGTGTCTCATGAAACTTGTTAACTACACAGTCTTGTTTTCTGAGCAGTGGTCAGCCACAGCTCACTGTCTAATCTAAATCACTGATAGACTAATTGCTCCCAACAAGACACTCCAAGAAACAGAAACAATAACTTTTACTCTAACAGTCAAATTTCTCACACACTCATTGGCTAATTTTTCGCATCAATAAGAGCACTACTAAATGTTGTGTAGAGATCTACATCTGAGTGATTTCAATCTGATGTACTTTATTATTATTAAAATTCTATACCTGCCAAATTTTATAGTTATAGTCATGAGATTTTTATCCTGGGAGCGCCAGGTTTTTCAAAGACCACACGAACATATCCAAAGATTCCCAAAGACATCCAAAAACTTCCGAAGACATCCAAAGTCTTCCGATTGCCATTGTTGAAAAGTTCACCTGGAATAAACTTTGATTCATTTTCTAAAAGTTTATAACAATCGGCAACTGAACTCCCGCAAGTAAACTCACATATGCGAAAACTCTTAATATAACTGACAACTCTGAAGTTAGGACACAGTTTCCTGCCTTATGAGTGACTTTAAAGAGTTTATTTTGACCAAATTTGTATCCAGTAGTGGAAGCAGAAACAGCCCTGCCATTTCCCAGTCCCAGTCTCAGGACGTGTATCGCTGCTAGATGCAACCCCGCTCCCAGTGCTTTCTATTTCAAGAAGGAATTAGTACCATTATCTACACATAGTTTTCATTTCTTACATTGGTTTTCGTTTACATATTTTGGAAATTGTGTCAAGCAAAGCTGCAACCACTTACAGTTTTCAATCAGGCGAGAGAATTTGGCCCATAAGGGTAACCCAGCGTGAGATAGAGGTTTTCAATCCCAAGGCGTGAGATTCACACCTAATGCACAAGAGTTGGCAGATATAATAACCACATTAAAATTCATAATCTATAGCAACCTTAGCTACATGTAAATTTGCATTAAAACAATTACATTTAACAAATTGCAATGAGGGTGCCAACAGGGAAGAACGTACAAACTAGAAATGAGGAGTTACAAAATAATATACATTACATATTACACGATAACACTACACATAGAATTCAAGATTAAATAACTTTACATAAACAAAATACCTATTAGCAGTTACTTATTGATTAAGGCAACCATCCATAGGAGATATCTATAAACGAGCACTTCGATGTTTGTACATGTACAAAAAATTCGTGGACTTTTAAAATTACTAACATGGTCTGCCTCGACAACATTGCGCAGTAAGTAATGCATCAGTCAATTCCAGCAGTGCCCATCCCCCCCCCCCCCCCCCCCGGGCTAACCCCCGGGCATTAGCATTTTTTAAAAAAAATTGGCAAATTCCCTGGGGTGGGGACGAAGAAAGAGGGCAAATGCCCTGCCCCCGGGATCGTCGCATTCCAACACCTCCACAGTTTTTTAATTAATCAGTGAATTAAACGGTCAACTGTTCAGTATTTTATTGTAACGGTAAGACTTCAAGGACAACAGTACGTGTTAGTTGATTCTGATTCTATTTATTTCTTTACATTTGTTTTTAACAGTTTGCTAGAGGATAGCTGGGATTGCGGCAGACGTGTCCCCAGCCGCAAGCGATGATAGGCACCTGTATTCGCAGGCTACTTTTTCTGTGAAGAATCAAGACATTTTAAATGATGATGCATTGCATTTTAAACTCGCGGGATCTGTCTTGAAGATCGCATCATTTGATTTCGCAAACCTTAAGTATTTTAACTACACTTTCATGAATTTAAAAAATGCTAGGCTAGTTTTGAATGCGAAATGCGAAATAGTCGTGTTCATGTCAGTGATTGCTTTGTGATAAACAAAATATAGTTCACTTTGTCGCTTATATTTATATGCTTACAAGTAATGAAGAAATATCTAAAATTGAGAAACCATTGTTCGACAAACGCCTCGTCTTTCCCGATGAACTCATCCATGGCACTTTCCAAAACACGTGTGTCGAATGCCCGGGGATCGCCCCGGGGTACACAAATGCCCAGCCCCCGGGCCGCAATAAAATTGCGGATGCCCCACCCCCGGGACTGACAACGTGAGCAAATGCCCCGCGGTTGCCCGGAGGGGGATGGGCACTGCTGGAATTGACTGATGCACAATTCCAGTTATCAATGTATCTGTTCCAAGAAGAACACTTTGGCATGGTTTGAAAATTTTATCACGCAATTTGTTATTGATAAATGTACATAAGACTCACAATAAATTAATTTATATTTAGCGTTCTTGGGAAAGAGAAAACAATTCTCACCTGATTTTTATCAGCATAAACGTTTCTGTATAGGTAAGCTGTGTTTTTCTTTCCGTCGGCGTCATAAGAAACTTGTATTTCAAGACAAGGATATTTTGAAGAGCAATACCGTCCACAGTCGCAGCTTTTGTAAACACCGGTCATGAAGCTGGAGATGACTTTACACTGAGCGCTCTTAAGCTGCGTGTCGTTCAAGGCGGGACGGACGATTAAAACGCCCAAAACAATGAGCAGTGTAACTCCCAGAAGGAACAACGTGATACCGAGTCTAATGAGTCGATAAGTGCAGCTTCGTCGGCCGAACGGCCTTCTCACCACCGACGCAGCGATTCCATGTCGAATCGCTGCCTCTTGCCTTCGATGGCCTTCTTCTTCGCTCAGCTGAACGCCAGGTCTCGAAGGAGCCGCAGTAGCATTATATGTAAAATATCCAGGCGGTGGTTGATTCCCTCCAGGATAGGAAAATGGAGGATAACCTGAATTTATTCCCTGAGGATACCACGCATTGTTCTGTTGTTGTACTGTGGGATTATGTATCACTGCTGGGTTTTCCACTTGATACTGTGGCACTGAAGTGTATGGTGGTGGAAGTTCGATCGCAGATTCATGTTGATTTCCCCCAGTTTCCTTCTGTAAAGTGGAACTATTCGCCGCCATGCTGGACGAATCAGTACTTTTTTTCGGCCAACTCATCAATCATTCCCAAAAGGCAATGCGGGTCTTTAACACCCACTCAATCTCGTTCCCAGAATCCGCGCTATCAGTGCGGAAACAGAGAGGTTTCTTCTCCAAGACTCAGATGATATATCAGTAAATGCATTCCACTATAACAGTATCATGGCTGGCTCGCGTCGCTCGCCATCCGGTCTAAGTCTCCGCACTTATTACAAAATCTCACCTTAAAATCAACATACTTTTAGCTTTTTACTTTTAGCCTGTCTATTTTTCAACGCACTCGATAGAAAAAGCAAGGGAAGCAAGCGCGGGTGCAGTTTCGCGCTTGCGTCTAGTTCTCTAGCGCTTCTTTCCCCGCGTTCGACGATCGAACAGTCTATACATTATTTATCAAATTAATATTATAATTAGTAGATATTTGAATCCAGTCCCTTTAGTCAGACCCCCATTAATCAAAAAGCTAAGCTGTACCTAGTAGAGAAGAAACACCTAGCCGTTCTCGTCCCAACAACCCTTCGCTTCTCTTAGTCTTAGTCATGATCAGGTGGTCCGCGAACCACCTAAATAATTAACAATTATTCCCGAGTGCGCGTGGGATATGAGATGGCAGATAACCAACGAGGTGCATAGCGCCGCGTTGGCTATAATCAGCTCTTATCCAACAAGCGTGAGTGGAATAATTGTTGTTGTTAAAAACGCCCCAGAAATAGAGAAAAACTGAAACAAAAATAGAAACGCCCTAAAACATCACACGTACCCTTACCATATTTGTAGGGCATGATACAATGGCTCAAAACCCTTAGCCATCATGATATGATGGCTAAGCTAATGAAAACTCTCGAATCCATTATCCATTGATCCAGTTTTTAATAAATATTAATTTTCCACGATAGCCTGGAGTAGTTCTCCAAACTTTACCGAATGCAAAACACGATTCAAAGTCTGACCCGGGTTGTTCGAAAGGTGGATAACGCTATCTTATCCAGTGGATTGCGTGGTTTGTTTTGTTATTACTTATCCCCTGGATAGCGATTTATCCGGTGGATAGCGTTATCCAGCCTTTGAACAACTGGGGTCTGGATTCAAGTTAAGATTTCTAGATGTCACATTCTTACCCAAGCTATAACTCGCTGTACCCATTGCAAATTGAGAAAACTTAAAACGAGAACAAAACAAAAGTTCCTAAAATCAATTGCCTTTTATTACTGTTTACAAATAACTACCCTAATGTATATTACAATTCTCTCCACACTGTTTGTCTCTATTTGAAGTAACAGCACTTACTTGCAAACATGATATTTTTGCATAATTATCTATCATCTCAGATACTCCCTTTTTTTTCAGCTTTGCGCACTTTTTACACTACAGTAGATCTGCGCATGCCCCGAGTTGTACGGCCGCCTCTCTGTTGCACAAAGTACAGTGTAGCGTTGCGTGACAGAGAGAGGGCCAGAACTACGCGGAACGCGTGACTAGAAAATATCGCTTATCGCAAGTGAAAACTAAGTTCAATATTTCAGTTTTATTCTTAACAAAAATTTCAAATATAGTACTTTTACAGCACGATAATCTGTGTGGACCAAGACATATTTACTAGGTCAAGATATATGTAAAAAACAAAAAAAAAAACTAGGCTTAATTGTACAAGATGCGCTATGCAAAACATGGTTCTATCACCGAAACTCAAAAATGGTTGCACCAAACATAAACTTTTAGCACAGGCAAACTTTTGGGTGCAAAAGAAAGGAATTTACTGCTGTTTAATTCTCTTGAGTTAACAACCATGCGTGATGGGTATCTTAGATCTCGAAGGGAGGCTACAGTGAAAAAGAGATTCACATTGTTGTCTTGGTGAGGGACAGGTTGGCGGAGTGAGGTCTTCTTTATCCCTCTCTTCCCAGTCTTTCGTCAGTCATGATGTTGTCTGGCAAAGATCACTCCGCGTTCAAGTCTTTGCGCGCAGCCATGTTCGCCAAACGGAATGAAATCACAAAGGGGACCACAGTCTCTACTGAATATTTTTCACTTTCTGACGAGGATGCCCTTCTCGTAAAGCAACGTGACCAGGTCAATCTGAAGAAATAAAATAAGCAAAACCGGGAACAGTAACAGCAAAATTCAATCTTCACCTGAAAACAACCGCATTTAAGTAAGCTATAAGAGAACACCGCAGAGACAAAAAGTGAAGATGGTTTACTTTGTAAGTGATGTCATCGTGAGGTAGGTCTTTCACTTTAATATAATCCGGAAAACTTCTCAAGATACTCTCCACTACCGGTCCAGCCTGAAAAATAATAGTGCAAAAGATGATTTCAAATCCTGAAGCTTGGAAAAGATAGCATGCCACTATAGCGATTTTTTTGGAGTCACTGACACAGGGGAACATATGCAAATATTTGAAGGTATTTTCTATTAAATAAAGAGAAGCAATTCTTTAATGCAATTATTTGGTGTTGACAGATATTGCAAAGCAGGCACCCTAAAATTCCTTCAAAGTGTGGAAGTAGCAGGCAGCTTTTCAATTCACCAGCCCACAGTTTTCAGGGTAGCTGTTGCTTAGCAACATCCTTCCTCACGTGACAACTTTCGGGACTGGCTGGGCTTCCTCTGATTGGCTAGCATGAAAACCATTCGGACCCACAGGAAGAGCACGCGTGTATTTCCCGCCAAAACTACCGCTGTCAGAAGCAAGTATCAATCTCATGTCCAAGACCTACTTTGAAGCCAAATTGACAGAGACCATAAACACAATCATACTCAGTTGTTTTCAACTTTGTCCGTTGAACATGTACGGACACTTTGTAATGTTATCCCCTTGCTCTCTTCTGCAGTTTTGAGCATCGACTCGTTTTTTAGTTAGCGCTGTTCCTAGCATGTCCTTACAAACATCTTGGACGTTGCAAGTTCTTGAAAGATCCAACAAAATGAAAAAACCTACACGGGATTTGGGTCAAGTTACGTTTGACCACTACCGGGTAGTTCTGTAACGCAACAAAACGAAAAGACGGGTAATTGAAGACCTGAGGTTAATTTAACAGATAGCAAGTATCATAAGTATCAGATGATTTCTCTGTACGGTGACCTAAAATTTCATTGAGTTGCGTAGCGTTGCGTTGCGTTGCGTCACGTTGCGTTAAGTTAAGTTAAGTCTGACCACTACCAGGTACTTCAACGACGAGGGAAGTCGTGAAAAACACGCGACAACACACAACAAACTACACCAACAGATTCTTGACAAGTCAGCAAACAACCTTACCTCTAACCCGAACTCCACACTGTCTAAATCTTTCTCGTGATAGACTCGGGAATTCTCCAGGGTGTGATAAACAGTTATTACTTCACCTTCGACCACTAGCCTGCAATTAAACAAAAATTCAGGCTACAATTATCGAGGGATGGCGTCCAGTATCCCTGACCAACCGGACCCTTGACGGAAAACAACATTGTGCATTTGAGGTGTGCACTGTACAAACTCCGAGACTGGAAGAATCACGCTTTCCCCGTCCAGAGAAACGTTCTTACCTTGCTACTCCCTTGCGAATCAGTCTAACTTCTGTGTCTTCACCAATAGTAACCTTGTCAGAGATTTGTCCATCCTTCCACGATGAATTGTCTCCAAAAACACTTTTCCTTGCTTCTCCTACAACAAAATTTTACATCTCTGACTCACTTATCTGAATCTGCAAAGCACCCATAAATCAACCTCAAATTTTGGGGAAAAAAACATAGTTGGCTGAAAACGCTTGCTGCAATTTACAAAAGAAAACGAAATAAAGGTTATTTATTAGGATACGAATATCTACTAGTTCTCGCGCGGGATACATATGTTGAGGAAACTAATTTCGCTGCTCCGGGACAAGAAAATTTCATATCCTTGTTGTGTTGTGTTGCGTTGCGTTGCGTTGCGTTGCGTTGCGTTGCGTTGCGTTGCGTTGCGTTGCGTTGCGTTGCGTTGCGTTGCGTTGCGTTGCGTTGCGTTGCGTCACGTTACGTTGTTATTATCATGAGTCCACTCACCTTCTGTTAGTACTGGAGGCAAACAATCACGGAGAACGCCCACGGCCAACTACACGTCACGAAAAACAAAAACGTGAAAAAGGACAAAGTACATTGTACTCTAAATTAACTGGGATCGTTTTTAAAGGAATATCAAAAAGGTCAAATTACTATGATAAGGACAAGTTCTGGAGTTAATATAAACGAAACTGAGATAAACTTTAACTTTGAGGGAAAATATAGCTTTCTTGCAGTTAGAAAGTGAGGAAAGAGGGCTCCTTCTAATCTTGATGTGGAAGGCACAGTATACGTCACAAAAAAACACTGCCCCATAAACCTATTATTTTCATTAATTTTCTCGTTATTTTGTCCTTTTGTTCCCTATGGTGTTATCTCAGCTGTGTCTTCTACACCAAGTAAGAGCCGGAAAGAGTTTATCACGCTACAAATTAGTTAAAACACTTTTAAAAGGTGTCAAAAGTGAATCAAATTTTGCTCAGATAGTTTTCGGAAAGAAAGGTACGTTGTCACGGTAACAATTTCTGTAACACATTCTACCTGGTCTGCAGCTGCATCAACAGGAGCATGCGAAACTAATTTCATCATCAGGTTTTCAACCTTCTTCAGGAACTCGGACCTCTCTTTGGTGTTCTACCGTAAGAAACAAAGGTAACGTCAAAATTGCCAGGTATATTAGGGAGTTTATTAAGAAAACCACGACGGCAACGGCAACGGGCACGTGGCTAACCAAAGGTTTAATGAGCAGAACAATGGCTGTGCACGTGCGTTATAATTCTTGGTACATTTCTTTGCCGTCCTCTGCAAGACAACAACGTGAAATGACCAAATTCTGCGTTGACTGAAGAACGTGAACCACGACGGCTATTTTTAAAATTTGTATTTCAAATTTATCGCTGTGTCCTTTACTTACTGTGCTTCGTGATAGTTTTGACTGTGATAAACAAAGTAAATGACTTAAGAGTATCGCGAGATTCGTAGGTAAAATATAAAGCCAGTTTTTAATCGACGTTGTCCTCTGCGTCGCCGTCGTGGTTTCTTGAACTCCCTATTATCAGTAATGTAGGTTTAAAACACAGACAATATCAACTACGATAAAAGTAGACTGAGTAATGGGAAATAGGAGTAGCAAATATCACAGGCACATCATGGAAGGAGCATCTTTTAGAACCCCGCTCTGGTGCTAAGTAAAATTGTAGGAACTCAAGAAATAGCGCTCACTGGAGAAGGGATTTGTTACCAGGAGCTAATTTAAAGTGCCTGAACAAAAACCTGTTATCTTGATAATGGATAAACATGAACGCTAAACTTAACGAAAGAAGTCCCTCTAAACTCAAAACCAATATTGATAAAATAGAAGAAGCAAACTGTAAGGATGCTTATCATCAAGTAGGAAGTACTAAGGAGAATAGGAGAGCTTTCTCGGATAAGGATAATGCTGATTTGTGTACAAGGATAGCAGCTCACCAATTCCGAATTTGCCACACCCATAAAGTCCAGGTAATTGAGAGGCAAACCCTGGCGGAATTCACGATCTTCCTCAAATGCAATCTGTAGTGCACCTGGAATTAACTGCGACAGAAGTAAATTCAGTGTTAGTCCAAACCAATGCCATACACACTATGTCTGTATCATTGATAGAGGGTTTATATCCATTAAAATGAGACTACCTCGCTTGAAACACTGTAATTAATATTCTCAAGGACTTTTTGCACCCCTGTTGCACAGGGTAATAAAAAACTTCTGGGTTTCGCAGGGGATTTCTTGACTTGTATAGGTGCCTAAGCTCTAGCATGATCTGCTCTTTCATCTAAAGTAAATCAGCAGTAAGTTATTTTAATGATAATCACCTTTTCCATAAAATCTGTCCAGGAGTTCTTTTGATATGTGGACAATGTGATGTGCAAAGAATGGGTGTCACTTGGTGTGTCTGCCTGAAAAATAAAGAATCACAATCAATACAGTCGAACCTCTACACAACGCCCACCTTGAGCACAGAGGAAAGTGGCCATTGAAAAGAGGTGGCCGTTATGGAGAGGTAGGGGCGTAATAAGACACCTGCTTAATTAGGGATGTAACAAATACATTCAAAGTATTTCAATAAAACAGACACCAAAGAGAAACAGAGACCGACAACACGTGGTATGGATCAAGTTTCGTGACCTTCCACAATAAAAAGTGGGTTTTTGCTTTTACTGTTTGTCAGTCACTGATTAACTGGGGTTATTTTAGCAGTTGGGACGCGCTTTAGTGGCATTGCCATTGTGGAGAAATCACCGTCGTTGAAAGACTAATTTAAGTGCAACTAACGCCATTTTTTTTTTTTTTTTTTTTTCACTTGTAGAAATCTCATTTTTCTGTCACCACCGCGATAAAATTATCATTGTAGCTATTTTCGTGCCATTGAGGAGGGATCGCCGTTGTTGAAAGTAAAATCCGTCAGCCAAGACAAAAAACGTGGCCGTTTCAGAGAGGTCACCGTTAGTGGAGGGGTTTGACTGAAGTGTTATTTTGAGAACTTTCACACATACTAGAACGCCATACTACATCGTATGTGATAAAATTATTTGGTTCTCACATCTAGATTGTAGCAACTTGGCAGACTAGTGGTTACACTGCAGTTCAAATTCCAACTTTGGTTGGAATGCCAGTGGTCTCTATTTTCCAAAGTTCTTAATATATGGCACAAGAATTTAGGCAAAAAAAAAAATGAAAGTAAGCAAATATAAAAAAGGCCAAATCAGATGTCATGTATATGTACCGGGGTCATTACCAACTTCTGATGTTCAAATTGATGAACATAACCGACCTGATGAATTGTTCCTCTTGGAAAGTAAAGAATATCTCCAGCTGCAAGCTCTGTATCAAGAATTGGATCACCAATTTCTTCTTGGCTGAAATTAGCTGTCAAGAAAGGGAAGAATACATAACCACGTTTTTCAAAACGAAGTCTATCATGTCATTTTGAAGACTTTAATTACTTGGTAGTGTCGTCATTCTCATATTTGCTTTGTGACTAAGGAAAGGTGAGAGAGAAGGGGAGGGGGTGAGTTCATGAGATGCCCATATACAACTTCCAAGTAGCTTTTGCTGCCATTTTAACTCTTTACTATCAAAATTTAACATATAATCTCACCGCTGTCTCAAAACATTAACAATGTACATGTAGCACATCCACATTTCATCAAAGATACCATTTACAGTGTATAAGGTGCTACATGATGGTCAAGCCTGCATTCAAGCCAAGTATCCCATCAGATTTAGAAGAACAAAGAGTGTGTCTTCTCCCCTACCCCAAGTTCCAGGGGGATTTCAACTGACAGGGATGGTCAAGTGATTTTTTTTGGGCTTGAAATTTTCGATTCTCGGATTTTTTGACAAGTATTTTTTTTCCCGTGGTAAAGAAGGGATTGTTTTGGGGGAGAGAGGGGGGATTCAAAACAGTCTGAAAATTCATGGGTAGTACCCTGGCCGCATAGTTCTTGGAATAAAGTTAAGGCTTGGAAATTCACCATGTGATTTTCTTGGGGTTAATTTTTGGTCCAGAGACTTTGGGGGGTTTTGTTGGAGGCCCTAAGGATTTTTTTTGGTTTTGGTATTTTTGTCCCCCACTCTATCATTCCCATCACTTGAATTCCCAGTACCCCGCCCAGCCCTCTGGGCCTGGAGATGGGATGCTGGATCCTCCTCATGTTACGTGATCCATGGCAGGATTACAGGGTTTTGTAATGTCTTGAGCTACTGTATGTGGCAATCATCAGTGCCCCTCTAATTTCTACCACAGCCTGTCTGATTCACAACCTAACAGAAAAGATCAGACTTACCACTAGAATACCTAGGTAGGGATTCTGCATCACTCCTGCAATGAGAGCAAAAAACATTATTTCGACTTCTTTTTCATCAATGAAGATCATCTGTGAAAACATCTGGTGATCCCCAAATATGACAAGTCCAAATACTGTGGTAGAATACTGGTTGTTAGCCCTGCGTTTGGGTGAGCTTATAACGGCAGGGAGTCTATATCTGAAGGTGCATCTGGTGGGGGTGATGTATAAGCTGCAAATATATACAGTGTAATTGCTTAAAAAAACCTAAGTGTTTGGAAATGACCACAGATACTGTATATAATTTAAGCCATTCTGAAGAAAGTTTTTGATCTGTACTCTAGTTGCCAACTTACGCCTATTTGAATTTGTGTTTGAAGTTCAATGCTCTGTGAGGATGTTAGAATGTAAATAAATTATGTATTTAACTTGGATTGAAAACAATTTTTCTGTGTGTGTGATTATTATCAGCCTTCCCACAACTGGGCCCATTTTCGCTCAGGATGTTAACTTTATAACACGCAGTAAATACCTTGGATTATAGAGTCTCCAGTGTTTCCGTCCTTCGAGTTGTACAACAAAGGCTTCAATATCATCGTAATGTGGTGCAAAGCCTTGTGACCCAGGAGGAGTAAGATAACTAAAATTATAAGAACAATCAGTCAAACACAGAGTCTTGAGGAGTCTACAGACTTCGTCTACTACACTACACTAGATGAACTATAACAGTGCCCTATGCAACATTACATGTAGATACATTTTTAGTATGTGAGAGGTAAAAATAATGAAGTCTGACTCTACACAAAGGTACGAATCTTGAAAGGAACATCAGCTATCGACTTGAAATGCATGCATCTAAACATATTTAGAGTATATTATACAACTGTATTTTGTTCACCAATTAGTGTGCATATTTTCTTGGGGCTAATTTCTACATATTAAAAACATTAAACAAGTCCTTACACATTGGCACCAACCAAACAACCAAAGTACTCCTGCAAAAGTGAAGTCAACTTCCACACGGAATGTGAAAAGGCTTGTGGATTCAGAAATCGAACAGAGCAGCCACTCTACAGACAAAATAAATGAACATGCTTTAGAGCCATGCACTGTTGCAATGCCAACATATACTTTAGATCCAATCATTGCAAGTAAAATGCTGGGAATACAATGATTACTTTCTTTTTCCATAATGAGTTTTCCTCAGGTGTAGGTCTTTTTGAATCACAAAGTAATGTAAAAAAGTATATCTTATCTGCCAGGCTCATTTGGAAACATATTGAGTGAAAACTGGCATTTGGCACCATGCTGAGATCTAAAAATATTCATCTGGTATTTTACATGACTTGCATTGATTGATTGCAGAAACAATTATAAACAAGAAGTTACCTTTAGTTAAATAATTGGATCACAAAATAATTAACAAATGTGCAACATTTTTACAAATCTACAACATTTCTTTACTACAAGCGTATTTGTCTATTTTAAATATTCACAGATACAAGAAAAGAAAAGCTGATCATTAATTATTATTCCTTTTTTCTCCTTCTACTAGGCTACTAGTCATGCAATTTAAAAGTGTACACACCTCATAATAGTCCCATACAACTGGAGCATGAGCTCTGCCTCTTGGGTTATGAGTCTCTCTCTTTCCATCTCTATACGACGTAACATCCAAGTTGACTGAGAAATAAACTCTGTGCTAAAGTAAGCAATAAAATTAATGTAGGAAAGCCAACTTACATATTTCAGTAATTACATTTTGTTTTGCTGAACATTCAGCTTATCTTATTTGTCAAGTTTGGCGTGTGCACTGTTTATGTTCAATGTTGCAAGTGTGCTGCATTTGCATTTATATATCGCAATGATGCTTATTGCATAATGCGCTTTATTTAAAGTCGCGTAATTCTGAGAGTTACCAGTTGTACAGAAACAAACTAGCTAACCAGTTGTCCAGTCTGTTCACTCACCAGTTATTGCTCACCAGATATTTGTTAAGGTTTTTACCTACCGTTTGCAACAATGAACATCAATTATGGAGCCAGTCAAGAAGTCTTCAGTTGGTTGGCAAGTTTACTTTACGTTAATTTTACTGTTTGTTTTGAACACTTGTAAGGCCGCGTGCCAATGTAATTTCTTTGTATTTTAGATCGGATTGAATTGTTAAATTAAATACCGTATGGTTCTTATTTTGCTAGCATCTTTGGTCTCTTGTTCAACGAAACACATTTAATGAAAAGAAGATGTAACTATTGCAGTTTTAATCACAAATAATATAGCAATTACAAATTAAACCTGCTGAAAATCTTTTCAGGGCTTAAACAGGATTCAAACAGGTGGCCTACAGTGGTTGCCAATGTTACAGGATCAGAGCTTTATCAATGAGTTCCTAACAGGAGACATAGCGTCCCGTGGACGGCAACTTATTTAAGAAAATTGTTTTATTTTTCATAATTATGTTGCCTTATATATATTGTTCATTTGAGCAAGCCCTATAGCACATTTTAGACACCCTCTTTTCAAACACTGGCTAAAAGCCTGATAACATATGAACATTTTCAGTCTGCAAGCACTCATGTTATGTTTACAATCATTTCAAATAACGGAAGATTTACAGTAACTGTTAGTATTTACCTTCCTAAGAATGTCATCCATTTCTTTGGTGCTAAACCACCCATCATTATAGGTCAAGTGGTGTCTCTTTATCAACAAAGGCTTTTGTTCCCACACATCACTAAAAAGGAGAGGTTTTTTTTTTTTCAATATCTGCTACAGGGATACAGCTGCCCCTCTCTACCAAAGCCAACCGGCTGCAGAATTTACAGGCCATATGCATAATAGAGAGTTATATCTAGCGTGAGAATCAGAGTCAGATTCTTTATCAGAAGGGCAGAGCAATTTTACGATCCATTGAAATATAAATCAAAGGAGTTGGAAACAGAACACTGATTTGCTGTCCATTTTGATTTTTGATTGGTTGTGAAGTCGGAAGCCATAATTTATTATGCACTGACACAACACAAACATCTGTGAGCTCAATGCACAAATGTAGGTCATTACCTTAATTTTTAAGATTCCTTTTCTGATCGAGTTACAGAAACCTTCACGTAGGAGATGAGTTGAGCATATAATGAAAATACAGATAACTCATATTTTCTTAGTTTAAAATGTAAGCTTATACTTTTCCTTGAAATATGTCTTATATGCATCTACATATACCCCCCCCAGTGGGGGGACTTCCGTATAAAAAGTACAGGGGTGTTCGTTGGAAATTTTGAAAAGAACCCATATGAGGTACCAAGATCCTGTTTTGTGGGCGTGGCTTAAATTTTTTTCACTTCTAAGAGGTACCATTTCTAAAACAAACATTATCTCCAGTCATTTTTTTGGCTCAACACCCTGAAAGAAGGATGGCGAATGGTCCTTCAAAAGCTCTGGGTCTCAAATTTCACGGGTCTTGCAGTCTCATTTTTTAGCGGCTGTGTGTGTCTTGCAGTCTCGATTTTCTACGAAGCTGTCTCGGAGTCTCGCTTTTTTTGCAAGGCTAAGGGTCTCGAAGTCCTAATTTGTTCCTTTATCTGTTCTTATAAATTACGTCTTGTCTTTACATGATATGGAATTTCAATGAAGCACCTTACAAATTTTCCAAGAAAAAGTTAATCCTAACTTCTCCTAATTGTCTTAATTCCACAACAAGGTACAAAACCTACCACAACGTCCGTTTGGGCGCCAGAAAAACAGTTATTTTTCTCTAGGATATCATAACGTAGTGTGTTATAATCAAATTTCCAGTTCCAGTCAGTTCCAAGCCTGAGCTGGCTTAAGGCTGTACAAGCTCATTCTAGCTCTCAACTAAATCTGGGGCTCGAATTTTAAGAGTCTGAACATCTCACGCTCGCGCTCAAAACACTTTGAAGTCTCAGTCTTGCAATCTAAAAAGTCAAAATGTCTCGGGCTCGCAAAGAAAAACGCGTCTCGCTGTCTCGCAAAGTCTCGCATTAAGCATTCGCCACCCCTTAAAAGGTACGAAAAAAGTTCCCACTGTGGACCTTTTGAGGCTGAACACTCTAAGAGGCACCAAAACTGCCTTTATAACCCCTAAAAGGTACGACAAGTACCCCTGTCATTTTCATATGGGAGTGCCCCACCCCCAACCCCCACCCCAAACCCCCTCCGTTGCACACTACCTGAAAAACTTTCTGGCTTTTACTGGACTTATTAGCCAGGAGAAAAGTCCATCAGCTTCTAAATCTTCTTGATCTAAGTTCTTCTTTGCTATCAATTCCTCCTGCTGATCCGATTCGTCGTTCCCAGTCTCGCTGTCGGTTTTGTCTGCCTTCTCCACAGCCAAGCTGTTTGCAGTAAGATTACTTGAGGAGTTCTCCAGATCGACACGATCATAACTTCGATAGCCGTTTCGCTTCTTCTTACGGCTGGACAAACCCAGACTCTGTCTAAGCTTATTCGCTTTGCTGAATAGCCTTCCTTTTCCTTTTTGTTTGGGCTCTAGAATATCAGCAGTTTGGTCATCGAGATCAAAATTTCCATTCTCGTCTTCCGTGTTCAAACTCTTACTGCTGCTAAGTTTGCTTGTTTTCTTGGAGTGGCTTGACGAATTGTCTTCGTGCGACCTTTTCTTCGATCCAGACGGTTCAGTGAGTCTTTCTTCCTCCTTTAGAGATGTTTCATTTTCCTTTATTAGCTGCGACTGGTAAACACCAAACGCTGAACGTCTTCGAAGACTTGACTTCATTCTCTCCAGAAGATCCTCGTGGAAAAAATTGATTCTCCCGCGTAATCACAGCGGAATTTTCCCAAAGCAGACATATGTACATGTATGAGTAACGGAAAGTCCCGAGAGGCGGTTTGCAAGGCAGCCATATTGGATTTGACAGTCTCAGCAAAGAGATGAACGACTTGACCCAGCATAGATATTTTGGGAAAGCTCCCCGAAACACAATCCTTGGAACCCATTCCATGGGAATTGGATATGTCATCTTGATGATTATTCTTTTACTTTGGTTAGAATTTTTTGAAGTGATTCCTTCGCTGTTTCGAGACTCCATGCAACTGTTTACAACAAACTTCTTGGTTTTTCTTTACATTATGATCAACGTGACTGGGAATTATTATTACTTAGTGACCACCGACACGTCTTATAAGAAGGTTGAAACATGCAACGAAGAAAGGGATGGATATTTCTACTGTCAATCTTGCGAACAAAATTCGCCTCCGAGGTCACACCATTGTTCGTTTTGTGATAGGTGCATTGTAAGGCGTGACCATCATTGCATTTTCACGGCATCTTGCCTCGGTCACGCCAACTACCGTTTCTTTATAGTCTTCAATCTATTCGTATTCGTCGGATCAGCTTATGTGGTGATTATAAACCTGTACTATTTGCACATCAATATTGGCCCTTTAATTCCTCTAAGCTTTGAAGCCATCTGCAAAGTAATACCACTTTTGACTGTGTTTAAACTGTGGACTGGTAGTGTCACGTTATATTATTTTCTTGTGGTCTGTGTGACATGGCTGTGTTTAATTCAAGCGTTCGGTTGCTTTGGGTGTTTTGTCTTTCAAATGACATTGATTTTCTCTGGACAGACAACTTATGAATGGCGACATAACATTTTCATTTATGATGAAGGATGGAAGAAGAACTTTCAAGATATCTGTGGACCTCTATGGTACCTTTGGTGGCTTTTCCCATTTTTTCAGCTACAAAAGCTCGCATCAAACGAGGAAGATTACTACACTCAATACACTTCAAAATCTTCAAAGTATGTCTAATTACTCAATATACAACTGCAGCCATATTTTTATTTATAAAGACAAATAAACAGTAGACATATGCTCTCATTGATACTCTACCGACAGGCTATCAGATCATGCAATCTGGCAAAATAAGTTGTAAAAATAAATGCTTGTATTCCTAAGGTAAAGGTAAAAAGGTAAAGTCTGCATACGAGACAAGTGGCGGACATCAGGCCAGAGCTTATCTCGGTTTCTGTAGCATAAAGTGACCAGGAATAGTTCTACTCCCCCTTGGATGGGATGCTAGTCCATCGCAGGGTTACCTCCAGCATTAAATTTGCTGGTAACCATTTGTACATCTGGGTGGTGAGAGGCACTGTGAGAGTAAAGTGTCTTGTGCAAGAACACAGCACAATGATCCTGGCCAGGACTTGAACACAGACCGCTCAATCTTGAGTCAAACACACCAACCATGAGGCCACCACACTTCCACTCTAGGATCCTGCAGAGTCCCCTGTAAGATTTTAAACCTGGGAAACTGGATAATATCTTAAATATGAAGGCAGGTATTATAACAAGCTTTGTATACCATAACAATACCTAATCCTGACTTATCGGTACACTTAAGCAGCATATCAAGCATGTTTGGTAGAGCTGTGATTTGTAATTTGGTAAGACACAGTCAAGCCAAATACCCATTGCATGGCCAAACAAGCCTCGCATGCCACTATAGCAAACCAAAAAGGTGTGATTAGATATATTTTATCATGCAGGCTGTACCTAAATTTAACCAGAAATGCTTAATCCTACCTTTCCAGTATGCTCAGCAGCGTATTGGGTCATATATTTTGGTGAAATGTAGTCGAGCCCAAAAAAATACCCATGGTGAGACTAAACGAGCACGATGTACTGCCTAAGTGTACCACATAAGGTACAATTAGATGTTTACCACACCCAAATTTGGCCAAGTGACCATGATATCATATCATATCAGGTCAGTGACTTGATATTGACTACATGTATATTGCAGGATATCAGAACAGTAGACATTGCTTCTGAATGGCTAATTGTGATGGCATTTGGGAATGGTACGGAAGGAAATGAGCTAACCTTGATCATTTTGAAACTGTCTTCCTTCTTAAGCTCACTTCTTTTACAAGAATTCATTTGTCACCTTATAAAAAAGGAGTTTCTAGTTAAGCAAGTGAGATTTCTCCATAGTTTTGGCCTGTGAAAGTAACAGAGTAGTTTTCCAGTAAATTTATAAAAACAAGGTGTGGAAGTTCTTTACTCTAAATGGATATGTTCTTTTGCATGTACAACCAGGTCTCTTGCATGTACAACTAGGGCTAAAAAATTAAAATAAATGACTATTTAAGTGTTAAATGTATTTATCATGTATCATTTATTATGCATTGTATTTAATTGGGGACACTGTAAATAAATAAACAAATAATTGCAAATACAGCACAACATCCTCTTTATTATGGCCCCGTTACTACCCTATTAAGAATTCCAACTACTGGAAGGCTGACCAGTTGGCTAATTCCAAAAAGTAAAATGAGGAGTTGTGTCTAGCCTGTGAGCAGGCTCACTTGTTTAGGTAGGGTATCGTGGGCAAGGGCGGCGGAGCTGCAACTGAGAGCCAGCAAAGAATGGCTTTGCTGGCTCTCAGTTACTGCTCCACCGCCCTTGCCTGCAATACCTTACCTAAACATGTGAGCCTGCTCACAGGCTAAGTTGCGTCATGAAAGGAACTTAGTCATGACACAAACTAGTTTCAAGCGTGCACCCCAAGAATGTAAAGTAAATAAGTAGAAATGTAGTGCTTCATCACTCATTTTGAATACATTGAGGTCCATTTGTCTTTGACATGCCATTTGATGTGGCTGAAAGAAAGGAATAAAATGTATAAGGCATAGGTGTACAGGCATCTTTAGACTTGAGGGGAGGGGGGGTGGTCTCCATGCCCAAAAAAAATTGTGCAATGCCCAGTTGGGTGAGTGTTAAAATTGGGATACAAAAGCATTTAAATTGGTGTATAAACGAAAACATTCACAATTCTCACGTCTAATGAAACTATGATTCCAAAAATAGTTATTTTTAAAACTCGCATACCCTCCGGGGGGAGTCCTCCCATATAAAAAGGACGGGGGTACTTGTCGTACGTTGTACCTTTTAGGGGTCAAAAAGCAGTTTTGGTATCTCTTAGTGTGTTCAGCCACATAAGGTCCACAGCGGGAGCTTCCACGGTACCTTCTAGCGGATTGAGCCCCCCCCCCCCCCCCAAAAAAAAAATGACAGAAGATAATGTGTTGTTTTAGAATTGGTACCTCTTAGGGATGAAATATTTCAAGCCACGCCCACAAAACAGGGTCTTGGTCCCTCTCTTGGGCTTTTCTCAAAATTTCCGATGAGCAGCCCTGTTTTTTTTTACATGGTAGTTCTCCTCCGAGCATATACTATGACCTTAATCGACAGCCTACTCGATCTATTAAAATAAGAAACATGAAGAAAAAGTTATTTCTTCTTCGTACGAAAAATTCAAAGAAGAAAATTATTTAAAACGGCTGTTTGTGGAGCCGTTCAAAACGGCTCTCTTCAGAGACTCCACAAAATCAAAAGTCTTGGTCTTATTTTGCTTTGATTCTTTTATCATTGTTTTGTTGATAGGAAATTGGAAATGGGAATGATATCCACAGCGTGGATTTCCACGATACACATTTAGGCTTACCGATGTGTCGTTTTTCCAAGACAGAATGCCTGATCCCTTGTATCATTTGACTTAAAAGTCCGTTTTGGCGAGGCAAAACGTCAGAGAAAGTAGCATATAAACCTTGAAACTTTTTGGAATGTTTTCTCCCAAGTGCTGACATTGTCCGAGTCATGAGAATTTTGCCCGAAAATTACACAATTTCCGAAATTCAGGGTGGGGGTTCCAGGAACTAAGGGTCCGTTCCTATGGGGTGATCTGGATCAGGATCAGTGATCCAAGATCACTCAGATCATGGTACATCAAAGGAACCGATGAATCCGTGACCAGAGCGGATTCACAGGTTCCTTTGATGCACCATGATCCGAGTGATCTTGGATCACTTATCCTGATCCAGATCACCCCAAAGGAACGCACCCTAAGTCTTGTTAACAAGTCTTCTGTTGGTTTACAAGTTATTTTAGATCAAACCCAGCTTCGAAAATCCCTGGGGGTTTGATTTGGCCCCGTTCGCCCTACGCCGGAAAAATTATATTTGAAAACGGAGGATACACTCTGAAGACGCATCGCTGAAGTGAAGGTCGGAGGAATTGAAAAACGCAACGATCAACGGTCATTTTGGATTCGTGTTTAAGGAAAACTCAGTCACATGAATCACATGATTACCGTGACGCCATCGTTTTCGAAAAGCTCCGTTTTTTAGGCCCCATCCACACGTATCCGGATATTTGTTAATCCGCAACGTTTTCTTTCCGGATACGGCTTCAGCCCACACGAATTCGGATATTTTCGAATCCGCTCTCCAAAGTGGAAAAAATAAATCCGCAACGAATCCGATAACATGTGGAAGGTGAATCCGGCTGTTTTCGAATCCGATGACGTAACAAAATTGTGTCCAATCTCCTACCGAACAATAAACCAATATGGCGGCACAAAGCTGCACAACGTGTAGGCCTAGTTTCTCCAGCGTGAATCCGGATGCCATCGGATGTGTGTGGACAGGCGAATTTGATTTGAATACGCTACGTGTGGACGGGGAAATTTTTGAATCCGAAATGAAAAAGTTGCGGATTCAAAAATATCCGGATACGTGTGGGCGGAACCTTAAATGTTTTCCGTTCACACGAAAACGAAAAGCTCCGCCTGTTTCGTGACGGATTAGTGTGGACGGTAGACCTAATTGTACAAATAAAGCTGCATTTTCTAACTTCTCCGGCGCTGCAGTTCCTGGACGCAGTGTAGACGCTGCAGGACAGTAGCTATAGTATCAGCTAACCTGATAAGGTTGATTTTGTTCAGCAGATTTACAAGCATTTTCATCTCCCACAAATCCCCCACGAAAACATGCGGGAAATGAGCATGGTCATTTTCTCTTGTGGTACCTTATCCGAAGAAAACCTGGGTACCAAAAGGGTATACCTTTGGGTATCATAGTCCTTTGAAATAGGTTTGATTATTCATCAAGGACCGTGACAGCGTTTGGATATCCGATCTTAACTTAAATACCATTTAGATTTTTACCATTTATTTCTCCATTTTCATCTTACTCAGGCTTTTAGTTTCGATAGAAAAGATATATCAAACACTCAAGACAGTGTTTGACCATGTTTCCAAACACCTCGAAATTCGTTAAAAATGCTCCGTTGCGCGTGCTCTCTTCTCGGTCAGTTTGGAAATGTGTTCAAACACGGTCTTTCGAGTTTGATATATTGCTTCAATACAAGCATCAAATCAATCCTTGTGCTCCTAAGTGCATATGAATAAGCCCTCTTACCTTTTTTCTTCCCTTGATATTAAGTAGAAAGCTTTTCCAGTTCAAGCAAATCAACAATTCCCTTTGGGAACACTAATTTTTCAACTGAGGTGAGTACTGACTCGGTGTTTATGTCAAGCCGGTAGCAGTAACAAGGAAAATTCATGTTCAGGAAAAACCCATTTTATTATTTACCAGCGCATTGGTGGTTTAACAGATAAGATACAATGTTTTCAAATGCGCATGCATTCCCTATACATTCTCGTTTCCAGTGGTACCCGTTTCACCGACCAAGCTCTTAGGACGTACGAGAATAATGTCATTGGCAGTAGGTAATTGTACCGGCGCGGGTGCTCGTAAAAGAAGCAACAAAGGCCCATGTGGCTTGAACAACTTTATTTCCAGAGTAAAACTGTCAAAACTGAAATAACATAACGCTGTGAGTGGTAGAGAACAAAAAGAGGAAAAATACAATGCGAGAAACGACAGAAAACTTACGCCTTTCCGGGCTACAAGGGCACCGCGTGGTCGAAACCACTAAAACTAACTAAAGCGCATGCTGGGAAGTAATGACGAAAGTAATGACGAAAGTAATGACGGAAACTCAAGACGTGACACAAAAGGCACACGGGTGCCGTTACGGTAATCACTGAGGATTCTCGTGCACATGATGCCGTGTCAGTGATTTTGTATATTCCGGATAGTCGATATATCCATCAGAATTTTGGTCCATTCTTTCCAAGACTTTATCCACCAATTCCACGCCCTGCTCTTCTGTCAGATATGAAGGATTTCCATCCGTTCCATTTGGGTGATCATTCATGGCATAAAGAATTTCAAGACCGTCCAGTTTTTTGTTCTGGTCATGATCGTGAAGTGTGAAGTAGTAGAAATGAAATTCTTCGTCACTCATTTCGTCTAAATTGACTTCCGCTTCGTCTTTAAGATGTTCTTTGATATGTCTAGAAGTGAGCAATAAAAATTACTAAGAAAAAGACTGACTACATTACTCAGTTGCAAAAACTTTCGAACGATTTTAATTTCGCACAAAAAAGTGTCCGAAAATAAAACCATCCAAATTTTGTAAGCGTCCGAAATTTTAAGAGTCGAAAATACTTACAGTACAGTATAAAACTGTTAAATAGCCTACAGCCGCTAGTTTCCTTTATGGAGCGAACTTTAGTTGAGACACATGCTTGAGATATACAAAACGGCTGCATAAAATTTTTCTTATTTTCATATCGGTGTATTTGTAAAACCTTGAGGTTGCAGTAAAACTATCATTATCACAGATTTTGTTTTAGTCCAAAAGGTATTTTGTAGGCCTCAATTTACACTAGCTATGTTTCAGCAGAGTGTCTGAGATTTTTGTCCGAAATTTGTCCCGAAGTGGAAGCATAGACCACAAATAAATAACGGAATTTTTTGGAGAGCTCCTCTTCCACGGTGAAAATTTGCGGCGAGTTTTGCAATAATTCGACCCTGGAGGACTGTTTTGATATTTCAGTGTAGAATTTCTGAAGAAAAACTAGCTTGCAGATTTACAACTCAACTGCATTGCGCGTTACAACCTCGTGGTATTAATGCGAACTGTCGGAAAAATTAAAGGGGCTCAGTCACGGTATTTTGATTTATTTTGGCCACATACAAAAGTACCTTTAAATGGGAGGAAACCTGAAAATAACAGTTTTGTAATTATAAGATAGAAAAACACCGAAGAGATAATGATAAACCATAAAGGAACAAAGATGGCTAAGGATGGAGAAGATTAACACCGATTACAAACGACCAATTGAGGCTAAACTTTTCAATATGCGCAAACCGTGACTGGGCTCCTTAAGATGCCACGCGTTCGTAATTAATACCCACCCCCCCCCCCCCCCTCCAGGTTTATAAATGGTTTACAGGTAAATAAAATTGAAATAATAATGTATTAATTCAGCATTGTTTTACTCGTTGAAAGCTTTAATTTTTGTGAGTCGTTTCTACTTTGCTGGACCTTTTGGCGGGATCTGAATACAGACCAGAGACTAATATCACGTAAACTACAAAGATACGAACAAATTGCAGAGCATCTGCTGTTTACCATATTTCAAGCAAATAATATAAAACCATACACATCTCTGCTTTGTACAATATAATTTTGGACAGATGTACCCTGCATTTCTTGGGCAAACATTGATGCCTAAATGGCGTACTAGTTTCACTGAAAGACTAATCATTTCGTAAAAACTTATCGTGTTGAAATTAGATTTTCTTTGACATGGTCAAGTTCCGTGTTCAAGTTAAGGGAAGATATAAACCACTTACTCTTTGCTGTGCGCAGACTCGTGCATGGCCGAGTCGTGATCTCCATGAGCATGTGCAATGGAGAAAAGAACAAGTAACAAAATCAACACACTGACGAAGTCTTGAAAGAAAACCATCTCGTACGTTGTTCTGGTTGTTTCCTTCTTTGCGCTGTTGTGAAATTCTTCTATGAAATAAAGCTCAATTGTATATTCTTTGTCTGATCCCTTTGTGTAAACGTATGATAGCTTAATTGGTAGGTTCTACAAAAACAATGGGCAATTCCTTCGCTTCAGTGTGGTCGCCATGTGAAACGTGTTTCCCCTTTATAAATTTGCATTCGGGGAGAGGCGGTTGGTTCGCGGCTGGGCTTATAGCTTCTTCGATCTCCGATAAACACGTCCTCAAAAATACTTTCTCCTTCAAAAACGTAAACGTCTTCTGGACAGCGTATCTCCTTATATCGGAAAATTACTGTATTCTGATTGGTTAACCGATGGTTGTGTGCGTATTGTTTGTTAATTTCGTTCATGGGAAGGCAAAATTATTCTGAATATTGCCCAAGAACTTTCCAAGAATTCCGAAGATGACAAAAGAGCTCATGAGATCAGCCAAGGACTTCCGCCGGATTTTCGAGGGTCATCGGATTAAAAGTCGGGAAATTGGACTGATTCGGATTTGGACTCATTCGAACTCGGCTATTTTGAAAGACTCTCCGTTACTTCGAATAAGACCCCATTTCCCTTGGATTGCCCTTCTTTTCAATAATCCATCATGCATCTCTTTTGATCAAGCAATCTTTGTCAATAAAATTACAGGCATTCATATAAAAGTGCGCTGTATGATTCGCGCTATAAACGTGAACTGAGCTCTTACTTCACATGACTCAAATAAACACGTAGGGGCCAAACCACCCCCCTAATGTTTCGTGAGGGCTATATTTGCTTGGTTTATATATTTCTGAACCAATTTTGGCAGATGAGCTTTCTTTGTTCTCCAGTTTATTTTAATTTAGAAGTTGTGACAAAATGTTAGGTTATGACGTCATAATTGATGACGTCACCAAAACGTGCTATAATTTTTTTATAAAATCTGATGTAAAGATTATGTCATCGGAAAGGCCTTGACTTGAGGAGTAAAATGCCGGAAACCGTTTTTTGCTATGATGATTATTTTTTGAGATATGATAAATTAAATATTTTTTTTGTTGTCCCCCCCGGAATTTGCTTAACCATACTGTCCTTCTTAAGTCAGTCTCTCTGGTTTATTTTTTTCAGTTTTTTTCTAGGAAGGCTAATAATCTAGAAAAATAGAAAGCTTGATGTTTTCAAAAATCGCATGGTTTTAGAAATTTGATTTTCGGCTTTGTTAGGATGGTATTAACAGTAAAAAAACGGGTGACGTCACAGGTTATGACGTAACAAAACTAATTTTAACGCCATAACACTAGAGGGATAATTTTTTTGTTCCGATTTTCTTCTTTATTTGTGCTTTAGTCATCTGGCATATCACATGTGCAACACAGCTGCATTTTCTGGAACAAAATTACGGCTCCAATTTGGGGATTTTGCTCAAGGGGGGGGACCCCATATTTTGTAATAGGTCTCCTGCTCATCTGCCAAGTTTGGTGTAGAAAGAGTCAATACTTTTTAAGTAATGCGAAATAATGTGCAATACCCAAGAACTGACGAAACATGTGGGGGGTGGTTTGGCCCCTACGTGAAAGGCCGCTGGAAAGGCAAAAGTCGATTATTTTACTGAGTTTTTTCGCATATTCCTTATTATCAATTATTCTTTCGGGAACGAGATTGTAACAAGTCCCGAACTAAGCAGCGACAAAAGAATCCGGCTTGGGGCATTACCAAGGTAACAGTGACATCATACTGACCAGTCTCGTACTCATACCCCCTCATATTTCTAGTAAGTTACTCAATACAGACACAACGCAAGCTCAAATTTTACTTGTGATCCATTCCGCTAATTTCAAGCTTTCTTCACTGAGATTTCACTAGTTTATTTACAGGACTTACTTTTATACCTCACAATGTGTCTGGCATGCTTTGCCATCAAACAAACACGTTGTCAAGCAAACACGTTGAGAGATTTTTTATTACGATTATTTCAAATGCACACCTGTCACTTTAGTCTAGACCCTGAATTCTCCCATCCCCACGCTGCAAAGAGACAATAAAAGAGATATTTGCCTCATTAGCACGAACGATACAGTTTCTGATGAAGCTACAAAAACATTAGTTCTGAATACTGAAAGGGCACAGCACGATTAACTGTGCCAAGGAATTTGATCCCGATGTATTGAATACTTTTTGTGCAACGCGGTTTGAAAACTCAAAATGTAACAAAGAATCAGTATGAGCTCATCAGCGCTTTTGCCGCCCAGCAATTTCCCAGTTTTTTGAAAGCCGATTTCTCCTCGAATGTTACACCCAAAAAGTCACAAGCTCTTTAAATGTTTGTAGTCCATTTGCGTCTGGCGTGATGCCAGTCGTACGTTAAAGAGGAAAAATGTAAACAATGACGTCGGCAAAGAGATCGTTCTAAATGGGGTTGAAACCAGGCGGGGAGGGAAGGTTCAGGGAGTGGTCTAGTCTCGTCCTAAACACACGTGAACCAGAATGATATTCAAGTCACGCACAATAATCACTCAGGTTTCGGTGCCGAATCAGTCTTCGTTAATTCGTCGTGTTTCTTGTTTGCTGCAACATATTCAGGATAGTCGATATATCCATCAGAATCTAAGTCATCCATGCTTAAAATCTGATCCACCGTTTTCGCATTCTCCTCTTCTGAAGTGGATTCCTTGTCAGTTACTCCTGATTCGTTCTGATAGTGGCTTAAAGCGTGCATGATTTCAAGGCCGTCCAGTTTTCTGTTGCCGTCGTAATCGTGGAGCCTGAAGTAGTGAAACATCAGGTCTTCATCGCTCATTTGGTCTTCTGTCAAGTCTATCTCGTCTTTAAGATGCTCTTTGATGTGACTAAAAGAAATAAATAACATAAAGTGTTGATTGAAGAGTTAGTCACTATACAGTCAACTTGTACAATTGTCAAACGTCCTATGGTTGACATAACGGGTTGTTAATTCGGCAGAAAAACGCTCTCTCCCATAATTGGTGTGACTTCGCAACACCTCGGCCCCACACATTCACCTTGCTAATTTTCAAATCCTGGGCGAAATTTCTAAAGGAGAACTTGTTTTTCAGGTAAAGACGGCAATTTTGAAGAGGATTTCTTTCGAGTGCCCTCTTAATTGTTTCCCATTGAAATTTTCAGCACAGAGGGAAATAAAACAATAACAAATCTATCGCATTTTGACCAAGAAAATATACGGATTTCTTTTACTTAATTTAATAGACTTGAGATTCAGAAGTGTTGACCACCTTATCTTACTTTTATCTCATCAGCTATTTAAATTCACTAGCTTGCCTCCTCGATTAAAATAAGCCTTAAAGTATTATCTTAATAATAAGCCTTTTCAGCAGCTCACATTTTAACTTTCTCTTCACGCGCGCGTGGCTCGCACTTCCCGTATCTCGTTACACGTTTCGCGCTTCTCACTTCACGCCTCGCCTGTCATGCTGTTGGCAATATGTTGTCAAATTACAAGGCAGGCAGGTGCACTTTACTGTAGTTTTGAATAATAACAAAAATATATATGTATCTCCTCAAATGTAAGTAGAAAGGAGTATTCTGTATGTTAAGTGCAATTTTACTGGCTTAAAGTTGCCTACTTCATAAAAGTTCATCAGAGTAAATAGTTAGAATGAGCAACGGTTTTAAAAATTTTGTTCCAGTTGCTTATATTAAGCGTTCGAGTTAGGCCTTGATCTCAGTTACAGCAGCTGTAGAATAGGACATCCAAGGCAAAACTCCCTTTTATTTCGCCTGGGGTCTGTCAAAAACCTCAAGCTTGGCGCCGTTCGATTCAATAAACAGGGAACTATGCTTGAATTCGAATAAATTTTATTTTTATTTTGTATATTCTTCTCTTCGATCGACAATCGGTTACCACCCAGCGAAAACGATGCAAGCTGACAGCTATGTTACAGTTTTGGCCTCCATGATTCTGATAAGGTGCCGTTAACGATCCAAAAACCGACATGATTCTCAAAGCATTCGTCTTTGAGCTGTTGTTAAAAAAAACCTGCACATCAAACAGACCATCAGACTAATATAAATTCACTTACTCTCTATCGTGGGTGACCTTGGCATCGTGTAGAGCTGACTTGGGTTCTTCGGCGGTAAGTATCGAGGTGAAGAGAGCGAGAGACAAAACACACACGTTGATGAAATCTGGGAGTAAAACCATTCTTCTTTCCTTCTTTGCGTTGCCTCAGAGCCGTTTCCCAGGATTACACGCCAGTAGCTTATAAAATTCACTTATCAATATGGTAATATACGCGGTATTAAGTTAGTTTCCACACCATTGAACAAAAATTGTAATTCGTTGTCTTATCTCCTATCTCTTCGTGCATGCGTGTGGTTACTCAATCGGTAGGTTTTACAAAAAGGACAATGGGTAATTTCCTCGCTCCAGTGCGGGTGATTCCATGTGAAAGCATTTTCCACTATGTCTTTCTTCTTCAAACTTTGAATTTGCATACGGAGAATAAAATAAGTTTGAGCACTTAACAGAAATTCCTTCCTGCAAGTTGTGAAAGCCAGTACAAAAGGTTATGTTGGCCCTAACACATTTTCGTTTCACAACGCAAATTTTCTTGACATGTTCATTCTGGAAATTTGGAAAACGCTGCTCGTTTTAATTTAAACGGAGACTTCTGAAACGGTTCTTTTAGTGAAGATTACTCAAAACCCGGCCGTATCGTTTGGGTGAAGGCGATCGGGTGCAAGCGAAGACAGACAACAATTGCTTTAAAATTTCCTACCACTAAGACCTGCTTCGCGAAAGTAAAACCCCACCCCTTTTCCTCCCAAAAAAATATCTTAGACGAAAACATCCATGGCTATTACTAATAAGCTGTACTTTCAAACTGGTAATTAAGTCTCCAAAGGAAAATACACCTAAGGGGTAACAATCATCAAAGAAACAGCGCTTAGAAATTCAAAATAGTTGATTAATTTATTTATTGAGATATTTTACAGAGGCTTTGAAGTTGATAACATAACTAATGCTGGACATGACAGTTGAACAGGCGACTGTGTACCTGAAATACATATACAAAAAAAAAAGTTTTAAAAAAATCAAGTGTTGTGTATTTTCCATCTAGGTTGCTTGCGGAAGAGGAGGGAAGTGCAATGGGGGTGGAATGAGGGAGAATTAAGGGTGGTTGTGCAGTTTGTACGAGGGGGGTATTTTTTTCTGCAAGCAGATCTTCCCTTTTGCATGCCATTTTTTGGGGGTGGGGAAGGAAGATTTGTGTTTTAAATTTTTTTTATTTCAGTGCTTTAGATAAGGTTGATAATTTTTTTAAAAAGTTGACACTGGATAACATTTTAGGTTTCAAAAAGGTAATGAATTGTTATTCTGGTATTCTGGTATACCATGGCTTTACCCAAACACCTCTATCGGTGTTATTCTTAATTGTTCCCCAAATGACCCCTTACCCCAACCCCCTCACACTCAACCCTCAGTCTGAGGTTGGAAAAGAGGAAATCTTCAGAAAATCTTTTCAACCTTGAACATTCTTAGGAAAGTGAGCCACAGAAGTTGTAAGAAAATATAACAGCTATTTTTGGAAATCTCTTCCTGGTTGTCCAGAGAGAGGTACCATGCAGTAAAGTGTATTGTCACAGAACTGGACACACAAGGACCCCAGCTAGGGCTTGACCATCTGATCCTGTATCTTTGGGTTCTAACACTTAATTGTTCAAACAGTAAAGTTATGTACAAGGTAGGAAAGTTACCCACCAAAGATATTGTAAATGGGGATGATCCACAAATCCAAAGACAGGGGCTGCCAGTGAACAGCCAACAAGAGCTAATTGTAAAACAGTGTTGGCCTTAAAACAAAACAAAATATAAATAGTATGTAAAAAAATTTGTCCACCTACAGCCATCAACCATTCCTCACTAATTATGTACAGTCAATTCCAGAAAGACTGTCCTAAAAAGAGTGTACATTAAAGTGCACGCAATAATGTCAAAAGGTATTACGGAGGTTTCCTGTTGCTTGGTTAAAGCTCAAGGTGCCGGCTTCAGCTTGATAAAAGAAAAACAGCACACACATGTGTACTTCATGCTTTCTCCTTCTCTCTTGCTGAAACAGCATGAACCTCAACCATGCAAAGCTAAACTATTACAACTACATTTGTAATTAGATCAGTCTAACCGTAAATTAAAATGTAAATTGAGGAACTAAAAAAAAGATTGAAAGATTGAAGATAGAACTACCCATAACACCAATCAGCATTGTGGTGTAGGTTTACGCATTTGTATTGATCATTGTTCTCAACAGTTAGATAAAAAAAAAACTATACATAAAGCAGAAAAAGCCCTTTTGTGATAGTGATCAGTAACGTTTTTTTCATCACCTGCATGGATAAACCTGGTACTGATGATTATCAACAAAAGAACTTTGATGTCAATCAATCACTGACATAACTAGACATGAGAACAGCTCACTTCAACTCACCTTGCCAAGGAGATTTGGTCGTAGTTCCACTGTGGGAAAGTTAAAATCGAAATATCTGGAAATTGTTTTCTGTACATAACAAAAAATTAGATTAAATATATTTAGGACACGTGTAAAACACAAACACCTACCAACAAAACTATATTTCAGTGTAACAGAAGTAAGCAAGACAGCAGGAGAGTAGACTCTGTTGTTTACATTAGGTTCAGCTGACTATCAAAAGTTTCTTATTATAGCTTTAGCTTACTAGGTTTAGCATTTGCTTGGCTTTGTTGAGCAGTGGTTCGAAATTCTCTACATACAGTCTGGTACAAACAAAATAAAAAACCACTTTACTACTTAACTTAACCAACCAGACACATTTTACAAATGACTATACCAAAGAAAATAGATTGTAAGTTGCCTTTCGAAGTTCTTCCCATTCAACTAGCAGCACATAATTTTCAATTTCCCATCTCAAGAAGGAAGAAGGGCTTTGATAGACATATGCTGCATGCTTAGTTTTACCAAGCTTGCAAATGGTTTCAACAGTTAATTAACTACTGTAGGCTTTTAATGAATCAGGTTGCAGCTTGCAAGGTCTCACATAAATGGCTTGATACCCTCTGAGGAAACAATAATTAAAAACAAAATATAGAAACAGTGCTTCTAGACCCAAAACAATAACAGCTGCAGACACTATAATGACAAATAGAATTGCAAGCTCATGAGAGCTGTTATACTTCTGGTTTGAATAGTTAATTTTTTTGTATTTGTCACAATCAACCAGACTTACTGGCGATGGAAGAGACTTGTATCTGAAGTAGAATGCACAGCTGACCAGCACAGCATCTCGGCTCAGAATCAATGCAGTCAGAGCAACTACAGAAAAACAAAAACGTTACAGCGTAACCTGGGACACTTTCCATTCAACCAAAAATTCTGGTTTGAATTTCTAGTGGTGATTGGAACAGAATTTTCCCGAATTTCCTATAGAAAGGTCAACCTCACAAAGTATACCCAAATTTTCAGAAATTTCTTACTGGAAATCTCCATTGCATTTGACTTTCTTACCAAGATTTCTGGAATTTTCAGTCAAATAGTTCGCATTTCAGAACTTTTACCATAATTTTTTGGAATTTTCCAGAAACTTCTCCAATAAATTTTCATAACATTTGCCAGCATTTTGAAAGTTCCAGAATTTTTGATTGAATGGAAAGTGCCCTTTGTTTTTCTAATTCACCATAATGTTAACATAACCTCACTCATCACTAAAGAGCCACAAATTGTTCTAAAAAATCACTATCAAATAAATTTTATTCTCTTAAATTCCTCAATTATTTTGGTCATCTCAGGCTTCCACCAGTAACACCACTACTGGTAATCATTCCAGCATCTATTGCAGCTATATTTACCAGGTAAGAGAGACACCACGGTAAGAGAGACAGTCACCACTGACATCAAAATCTTGTCAGCAAATGGATCTAAGACTGTCCCCAATACTGACTTCTGGTTTGCAAAATTTCTTGCTATGAATCCATCAAGCTATAACATGAACAGAAAAGTAACCATAAGTTATAATTTAATTCAACAAGACCTAGCAAAATCTGAATACATGTAGGCACAATGCTGCAGATGACAGAACCATTCGGCCTAATGATCATTAAGTTGGACTTCTAGAATGAGAGTCCTGTGTTTCAGTGCCGGTGGGGGTCATCGTGTTGTAGAGTTCAAACAAGGCACTTATCTCTCTAGCACACTGCCTCTCTCCACCTAGGAGAATAAATGGCTGAAAACTGTTGACAGAGTAGCCTGGTAAATGTATACCTGCCAATTCTTATATAACTTAGGCAGGAGTTTCATGCCTGGAGGTTGAAAACTTTGATCTCTCGTCTACTCAAGCCTTTGGACGAGTTTACCACACCAACTAAAACATTTTAACCTCTTACTAAACAAGCACAAGGGCTGTACTGGGGAATATTGGCCTGAGGTCATGGCAGTACAAACCGAGCCCAGCTCGTTCCATACAAAAGGTTAGGTTAGGGAGTAGTTTATTATAATCAAATACAATATATGGTGTTTATCAATTGAAAGTCCTGTTGCACCTTACCATATCTGTGAGACCCGCGACACCAAACAGAGCTATAGAGCTGGCATAGTCCCCTGTCACTATCAGGTAGCCAAGAACTGGTGCTGCCAGTATTCTGAGAGTCGACAGCAGGTTTGGTATTGTGAAAATGTCTTCTTTCTTCAAAACATAAAATGCTGAAGTCACTAGTTGAAGTCAAGCATGCTGCACACAGTTTGGGAAGGTGTTTAAAGTCAAGTATCTACCTAACACACCCATGATAGTATTTTTTTTCTACCTTTCCTAGGATAGCTCAAATAGTCACCTGCTTTGATTACATGTCTCTTACATGTACCACTAATGATTCTAATAAGTGCATCATAAATTAGCATAAATTAAGATTGACTCGTCACAGAAGCACTCAACTTTGTATGTACACATGCATCTATTCCTGACATGTCTAGTACCTTCCACATTAATACCATAAAATTCCAGTTGTAAGCCCTAGGTTTATACAACTTCATAGGGGGTTTTGGGAGGGCTTATAAATGAGGGGCTTAAAACCTTTGAGTGACTGAGTGAGGGGAGGGGGTATATTAACAAATCAAAACACTAAAAGTAAATAGAGGCTTCTATTGGGGGGGGGGGGAGAGGAAAGGGGGGGGTTAAAACCGGAATCAGTTTTGTTGTTTGCATAGGTGGATCTATATCCAGGGGTGGGGGGACCTATAAACATGAAGGGGGCTTACAACTAGAATTTTCATGGAGCTCTGGCAGCCCAAAGGGCCACCAAGCAAAGCACCATACTCATATAGGAAAGAAAAGGAAACCCATGAATTGATTTTCCTCGTGGTTAGCATGGCTAGCAGTATTACTTGTGGGCGCGTACGCTCCACAATGATGATGAAGTTATGCAACATGGTGGCCATACTCCAGCTAATAGGCTGACTGAGCCATGCAGCCTTGGTTAACAGCATGCATCTTTGATCCATGCTATGGTCAATTGACACCTCTCAAGACAAGGTGTTTGCTGACCAGTATCATGTGACCATACTACTGGCTCAAGTACAGAGCTCATTGAGGTCACATGTTTTCTTGAAGTCAACTGCTGCCCAGGTACTGGTTTTTGGCTGGATTTCAGGCTCAAGCCTCATTAATTTATTGTAATCAGGAGCTCTGCTTTTAGGCTTAAATATTAGTGTTTTCATTAACCCTCCCCCACACTGCCCACCTTCCTACCCCTAAAGAAAATTACATCCTCAGTAGCTGCCAGTTTATGCCTGTGATCTGGTTTTAAAACCTAAAAACTGGACATTCTGCTAAATGCTTAAAAGTTCTATGTAAAAAGTTAAACTGATTTTGTATCAATCGATTCTGTTCTGTCATATAAGAGGCCTCCATGTATCCCACATCCCGTTAACTTTCTGCTGAAATATCCTGTGTCCTGTTACTTCCAGTTGCAAAATTAACAATTGTCATACTCGATATCCCGGGATATCTGATCTTATAACCCACACTTAAATATCACGCAATTCTATTGGCTACTTTACGTCATGTGGTGCAAAATTACTGGGCAGTTATCACGCAAAAACCTCCGCCTGCGTCGATAATTGCCCTGCGACTGTTTCTGTTGAAAAGAAACAAAGCTAAAAATAATAAATCCAGCTCTAGAATTTCACCTTGTCATCTTTATTATTTTTCATGGAAGAAAAACAAACTCTTTTCGTGGACTCCGCTGATAATGACTGGTCGCCAAGCTGTTCCAATAAGTACAAAAAAGTGGACAAAATATGCAGAAAATTAATGGGAGGGTTATAAAATAAATAAACCCCTTTCTGGCTCGCTGGTATGTTGGCTGATAATGTCCTTGGCTGAGAGATTGTCCTCAAAATTTCACATTTACCCTTGAAGTTTCACTTCTCAGCTATATATTCATTTTTTGGACAATATCTCAGCCGTGGACATTATCAGCCGACATACCAGGCGCCAGAAGGGGTTTATTTACTAATTAATATGCCATATCTCATGAACTTTTTCCCCAAAATATCCCGTATCCCGTTAATTTTTACCAAAATATCCCGCATCCCGAAGCCATAAGGCCCCTCGTATGCATCGATAAGATTGTCGATTTCGAATTTCCGTGTCCATCAATTTAGCAAGTCCCGAACTAAGCCCCGGCCACTTACCATTTCTTTCATTTTTTCGAGTTTCGCCTTTATTTTCCCAGTCCCTGGTTTTGTTTGGTCGAGTTCTTCCCTGCCATGCTGAAAGTGGAACGTTGTGGATCGGTGCGTTGATCTGAAAGGTCTTGAACCTCGCTGCCACAGAATGCCTCCGGATATGCGATCTTCAGACGAGTACCGATACCCAAGAAAGCTGACGCTAGAGATGAAGGCAGCAGGAATAGTATACTTGAATTTTGATGTAATGAAGTTAGGACCAAAACATTTTTTTAGGGTTGAACTTAGGCGGAGTGTCTTACAACCTCTGCAGACGCCCGCCATCTTGAAGGAGATAGTCACCAATCCTCTCCATGGAAAACCAATGCAACGCGATAGCCTGGGTATCAGGACAAAATTCAACATGGCGTCTGGAGGAGGTATTATCAAAGGAGTCAAAGGTTTTTTCCAAAAACCAGCTGTAAAAACTGTCGTGAAAACCCTGTTTCCGGATCCTATGGCGAATTTCAAGTATTCAGAAGTTTTGTGGAACTTTAGAAATAAGGAAACCCTGGAGCAATGGACGCTTATCACAGATGAGCAGTTTGGTGGCAAATCTACAGCCGAGTTTGTACGAAGTCCAGGCGGAAAAGCTGTGTTTAAAGGGAATATTTCTACTGAATTACCCGCAGCCACGAATGTTAAATACAGTGGTATGTGCTCTATCAGATCACAGCCACAAAGGGTAAGTTTTGTGGCGCATCTAGTACTGTATGCAAAATTTAAGCTCAAGGTTACATAATTTTCATGATTAAGGTACAAACTGGAAAGCACCCGAGTGGGGGCCTGGGCGGGCCTGGGCTGCCCTGGTACCCAAGGTGGAATTCTGAGCCATGAGTTATTTCCATTTTCTCAACAACTCTTGATTTTGAGCTATGAAAATTAATGTACCGGGAAGTGGACAGTGTTTTTGTAAAGGCTGACTTCCATTGATTGAGTCTATAAGTAAGCTAGTTTACCCGGGGAGTCCTATTGTCCCATTCTTCTCAACCAAACCATATACCACGTTACACGTGCTTGCAATTCTGTACTTGCTATTTGGGGGAACTTGGCCTTGACTGTTGTAAAGGAGACCGCAGAAGTTAACCTCTCCATACGTAAGATGGGTTAAGGTTATCATTTTTGCGGTTTTCAAGTAAAGAAAGAAAGTAAAAAAGGCAAGTCACTCCTCTCTTTCCTAAGGGGCTGCATGAGTCAAAGCTAGACTGTGCTCTTTAAAAGAAAAAACATTACATCATACATTAAATTGTGTCTTTCTCTTCTTGTTATCCAGGATAGGAAAGGAGATGTGACAGCAAATGAAGTAGCAGATTATGATGGTATTGTTGTAAGATTAAGAGGAGACGGTAGAACCTATACACTTAATGTTCAGACAAAGGGCATCAGGGATGACGATATACATCAGTCTTTTTTTCACACAAGAGGAGGACCATACTGGGAGATAGTGAGGGTAAGATAGACCTCATCTCTATGTTGTAAGAGAATTGCAGGGCTGCAAATAACTATTTTTTTGAAGGCACATTTTTGATGACATCTCTGTGTTGCCTTGGCTGAACAAAATGGATATTGCATGTGATGTGACATTATTCTTTAGTTCCATTAATATTTAACACTTTTGATTCATAATAAGGGGACTTTAAATTTGAGTATGATTACAAGATTGAGTACAAGCAAGATTTTCTAATTCTAGTTTGCAGGCTTCACATTATCTCGTCACATACCCATCTCATTCCCTGAGGTACCCTCTTTACATAAAATCAACATAAACATGAAGAGCGAGGGCTCTGGAAATGTCACTGGTTTAAAATTCAAAATTCATACTCATAATTCAATCTTGAGGCCCCTTTTGTTACAACTTATACCAAACCACATTCCAGACAAGGAGCATATATGTTAAGAAAGTTGGAATATGGCCAATTTGCCTAATGTAGTTGTCAATTAATCTGAAAAATAAAGAAAAGAAGAAAAATCCACTGTTCATAGTGTTAGGCCATAGCTTGGATTTTGTCATTAGCCAATTTCAGTCGGCTATTTTCTGATGGCTGACTGTTATTTGCAGTCCTGAATTTGTCTCAGTGAGTGGCTAATGTAGCTGGGTTAACTAGATTTCTTTGGTCACTACACTTTCCATCCAGTGACTTTTGTTGTCATTTGTCACCAGCTAGTCAACTAACAAAAAACAAAAATCATTCCTGCCTGCATCAGCACAATAACATTTTCCCATGACGCAGTTATGTCCAAGTTTCTAACCCTTTTGAATTTGCATCTCTTGACAGCTGCCATTCACAAAGTTTGTTCTAACCAATGCGGGATACTTACAAGATCAACAGATGTATTTTCCAAGAATACGCACAGTTGGTTTCACATTAGCAGACCACAACACTGGTCCTTTTAACCTGGAAATTGACTATATTAAACTGGTCATGTTTATGTACCAGCCCAAACATTTCAAATACCACTATCAAAGCAAAGCTTGAGTATTTTGTAGGTCAATTACAAATGGTTTACTCAGGAAGCTATGTTCCAATTTTTAGGGTCAAAAATCCATTGAATCCCCAAGTGTTGTCAAAGAATGAAAATTAAGGTTCCCCCTCACTTACTAAACCAAATCTCAATCTTTCTAAGCAAGTTCAAATGGCCCAATTTGGATTTCCATGCTTGGTGGTCACGCCTTTCAACAGAGACAAGGCTAGAGTTGACTTTGTTGTGAAACACAATTTGTTACTTTTCGAATGTAAATTATGCTGTTATCACACTAACTAGTTTCTCATCTCTATCATAATAAAGTGGACCCAAACCTCGTTTCCATGCAAACGCTTGGTTACATTTCACAGAACAGTGACATGTTCTATTGTATAGGATCTGAGCTGAACACGCCCTTCTTAGCTTGAACGTCTTGATCAGGGGTTTCATTAACGTTTTCAGCAGGAGGGCAACAGGTTTTCACAGGTGGGCAAAACTATTTGAACTGTGGACTTCTAATATAACAGAAACTTTCCTCTTAATGATCAAACCAGGCGAGCAAAATCACCCTCACAGCCTGTCAATTTGCCTGGTGCTGGCCCTTGATGAAACCCCTGAACTTGATCAATCTCCAGCGTTTGTAAGAAAGCTTTTTAAAATAGAGGTTCTAGATAGGGGTGCTATAGCCTCAGCCATCGGTGCAAATTTCATTGCATTTCTCAACTATCAGTAATGTTTACACGTCTTAGATCTCAGTTGTCAGTTGAAAAAGCATCATTTGTTGTCTAAAATTGGACCAACAGGCCATATTCGTATTCTTGGGATTGGACTGAAACTAGCTTGCAATAGAGGCTCATGTGGGGGAATATCATTAAGAAGAAATTAATGTCATGTACATTTGAAAAGACTTCCTGCATTAGCCTCAATTGCAAGCTAGTTGCAGTCCAATACCGAGATTACAAATATGGTCTATTGTCAGCTTTCAGTTGAACCCCACACAGACCCTAAACTTTTAATAAAGTCTGTTTATTTCTTCACATTCAACAGTGCGTTATTCCTTTTGCTAAATAGAGCGGTTTTCATTTGAGTTTTGAAAGTAATCAGGCAATTACTTTGGTTGTGGTTTTGGTTTTACTACGGTTTGAGATTGACTGAGTAGTCTAACTGGTTTGTAATTGGTTTGGTTGTGGTTTTACGACATTCAATTAAAAACCGCTCTAATTAACACACTTATTTCTATCTCTTTGGAGGCGCGGTGGCCTCATGGTTAGTGCGCTCATATCTGGATCGCGCGGTCCTGGTTCGAGCCCTGGCCGGGGACATTGTGTTGTGCTTTTGGGCAAGACACTTTACTCTCACAGTGCCTCTCTCTACCCAGGTGTATAAATGGGTACCGGCGAATTTAATGCTGGGGTGTAACCCTGCGATGGACTAGCGTCTCTTCCAGGGGGGAGTAGAAATACTCCTAGTCGCTTCATGCTACAGAAACTGGAAATAAGCTTCGGCGTGATGGGCCACTTGGCTCGCATGCAGACTTTACCTTACCTTTTCTTTATCCCACGCTCGTGTCATGTTGATTAATTCACCTTCACATTTCATTACCGAGCTTAAAATTCACCATCTTTATTAACTTATCACTACTCACGATGAATTCGATAGCGTTGATCCTAGCAGTATGCTGGACACCTATCATATATGAACTCAGTTAAATGACCTTGGTCTCCATGAGTTCTCGTAGCTCAGTGGATAGAGCGCACGCCCGGTGTTCGGGAGGTCATGGGTTCGATTCCTGTCGGGGACTCAGAATTTTTCTTTGTCCCACGCTCGTGTCATGTTGATTAATTCACCTTCACATTTACCTTACCTAATTGAACAGTATACACAAGGGTACCCAATGCACCATTTTGATAAAGTATCTGTTCGGAAGTCCTTTAATCCCCTCCAATTTTCTTAAGAAAATTGTCGCCTCGAGCCTTCGTGATATGAGAAATTTAACGCCTTTTCTTTTCGGAGTGATAAATATATCGAAAAAAGGTCGGCTATGATTTTCGGAAAGGCGATAAAGCCTAAGGTTTTTGGGAAATGGACTTAACGCCCTAATAAAATCGGAAAGACTTAAGGAAATTTCATAGCGCAGCTCAAACTTAACCTACATTGCCTAAAATAGCGTTTTAAAGCATCGGAGAGAAAACCTTGGAGTCCCCTGTAGTATTTGAACAGTATACACAGGGAAAAACACCGTTACACGTACGAAACAGATTTCTATTCTGAAAGGGGTTGAGAAAACAAGTTTAAAAATTTCACTTCAGTTTGAGCGTAATGGAAAAAATTGTTTATTGATAGCAGCGCAATGTACTTGTCTGGCACGGCTTCGCTTCGTTTAACCTTGTCTGTTTTCTCACTGACGCCGGAGAAATTTGAAAACACAGCTTAATTTCTGCGATTAAGCCTACCGTCCACTCTAATCCGTCACGAAAACGGAGCTTTTCGAAAACGGTCTTCAAACCGGACGAATTTAAAAACAACGGCTTTCCGTTTTGTGTTGGCGGAAAACATTTTGAAAATGGAGCTTTTCGAAAACGATTGCGTAACTGATATTCATGTGATTTCCGACAGAGTTTTCCTCAAACTCAAATGCAGAATGACCGGTGATTGTTGCGTTTTTAAATTCCTGTGTAGACAGAAACATTTGATGTGTTTTCAGGCTGAAACATGTTTTCAAATTCTTCCGGACTAGTGTGGACCGGACGTGGGTGTTCACGCAGTTATGTTGGTGCCCCAGTGTTTTTTTCCAGGCTTTCTGAATTTAATAATACTTTTGAATGAACCACGCCCGAGTTTTTCGTTATTACAATAGATGAATTCTCACGCTTTCGATCTTAACGAAATGTCGCACAATATGTTTATAAGAAGTGGTGCGCTACGAGTCACGAGGTCACTTTCATTTGGGGAAGGTTTCCTGAACTGTTTGAAGCAGGCTTTGGAGACAACTGTACGATGGAGGATTCAAAACCAGGAGAGGACATTCCCAATGGCCAGCTTGTATGTGAAATGAAAGATGCACTGAACAGTTTAATGTCCCAGCTTTCCGCTTTCGGGCTCAAGGTCCACGTGCTTCAAAACCGCGTCGTTATCACGGAACGGAGCGAATCTGGAACATTTAACGTAGTGGACGGAGAAGCCGCGTTGCAGTTCGTGAATCAACCGGAACATGCTGACAAAATTATTTGCTTCAATTCTGAACGGTTTTATTGCCACACCGAGTACCTCGTTCTCAGAAGTCAGTATTTCCGAGCTTTGCTTTGCGGCGTTTACCGCGAGACAACCATGGACTTGATTTCCATTCACCTCCCAGCGCCTGGAAATACAGAGCCCATATTGCACTTCATGTACTCGGGTATTGCAGATGGCGCGCTCTTTGAAGCTCATGAAATCTTCAATACGATCCAAAATGCGAATTTCCTGGGCGTGGAGGAATTGTTGAGCAAGGCCGCCGAGCATTTTGCCACTCAGTGGAAAGTCTTTGCTATTTCTCCACTGTTCAGGCGAAGCATTGTTGATTCGGAGTTTGTTTCATCAATTCTGGAGCTTGGGACAAAAAACAGTGTTTTCAAGGAAGGAGACAAGCTCAGAATAGTCGTTCTATGGAATGAAGAAGGAACTGAGAACAATTTTCCCGAGTCTAGTCGTCTTTTAATTGAGCACAGATGCTTAGAGAAAACTGGTATTGCAGATTTAGACTGGGCGCTAGACAAGAAACCTGGACTCTTTAATGCCTTGGATCAATCCACGTTCCGCGTCGTTTACCAACGCGCGATACAAGATTCCGCGCGCGTCCGCGAGAACTTGCGCGTCCACGAGGACAAGATCAAAAGTCTTTCCCAGTGCCTACGTACGCTGACAAGACAACTCGAGGAGGTCCGCTGCAGCAGATGTCAGCTGTTTCTTCCTCGTGCAGCCATGAAAACGAGAACTTGCATTGTGACGCGCCATCTTGGAGAGTATGTGGTGAATAAAGGATGGAGCTGCTGCAGACAGCTCATCAAAAGAAGCAAGGGCTGCAAGCCAGTGAGTCTCTCGCGACACTGCATGTCTTTGAATTCAAACGAAAGATCAAGATGAGTGACGTCATCATGATCACCCTGACAACGATGAATGACGTCACTATGATTTCCATGGCAATAATGAATGACATCTCTATGATAACCAAATTGTAATATAGCGTATTTCAGTCTTTTTTTTTTTTTTGTAAATAGTTGATGTATGAAATCATACTACGATTGGCATTTTTGTTTTTATTTCATCATTCTTTACAAGAAAAACGATGTTTTTGCGTTGCCTTTTTTAAGATTAGCGTATATTTTATTACTCCCCAAAACAAATATTTTATTGCATTTCAGAAATACCAAAAGATCCGTTGGATTTCATTTGCGTTTTTATTGTACTCAAAAAACAAATTATCCTCTAAAAGCAAATGTAATTATATTATTGAGCCTCTCGTAAAAGATGGAAGCAAACTACCACACGATACATATTACTAGTTAGTATTTCAAATACTGTATCTACTATACTTACAGAAAACTCTTATTCTATTATAATTTAATTGCAGCTACTTTGATTTATATTCTTAACAAAAAACGCTGGTATCCACTTTTGTTTGTTGGGGTATATGCTGGTTAAGGATGGAATCTGTTGTAGGGAGAAAAGTAGTCTCTTATTAGTAAAGCAACTCGGTTCACTCCTGTTCCTCTCCCCGCAAAATTTTTAGCGGCTTGATGTTTACAGTAAGGAATTCAGAGTCTTGAAAGGGTGCTATACATATATTTTTTTTGGTAGGGGGAGGGCTCGCAGTGTGGTGTTATTCAAAGCGCCCTGTTTTCTTACTTTTTTCGTGAACATCCAGCTCGGACGCTTTCATTGTAAAGAAGACTATGACAGTGTTTCATCGCATTTCCAGTCGCCGAGGTGCGGAGTATTTATGAAACATTCCATGGGTATGGAAATGCAATTGAGGATTGTCTCGAGTATTTCCGCGTCATATATGATTAGCTATCTCCACACCCTTCTAGGATTTTTTAAGCCAGGGATGATCTAAAAATAACTTGAGAGGGATTACCGATAAGAGTAATCTTTACCATCAACCAATCAATAAACAATTATTAGATGAGGTTTTTGTGATATTCAGAATAATCAAGGTCGAGGTAGGGGTTATCAGCCGAGGCGGAAGGCTGAGGCTGATAACCCTTGCCGAGACCTTGATTATTCTGGATATCACAGAAACCGAACAGCAGCCGACACTGTTTTTCAAAACAGACCTTTATTATGCAATCGTATGCAGCAAAAAAAAAAAGTGTTGTTCTCTGAAACATACTCGTTTGAGCCTAAAGTGAAAACACGGAGATTTCATCGCAATCTGCTTTTTGACTTTATGTGCGTTGCGTGACTGTCGGAACGCAGTCCGCAGAAATTAACAAAATTTAGAAAAAAAAAGGAAAAAAGAGTACATTGAAATAGCCATGTCTGCGAACCAACTTATAACTTGACGGGAATAGTGAATATTTCTTACAGGAAACAGTAAGTTTCAAACCAAACACTTCTATTTTTATTTATTTATTTATTTATTTATTATTTTTTTTTTTTTCATGATACCGCCTGGTTTAGTTAATTATTAAATCTGCCTCGTGGCGGGGCCTTCACGCCAATTTTCAGTGTTCGTTCGCTCGCATTTTGAGACCAGACATGGCGGTTCAATCGGTTCGACCTTTACGTGTTTTTTACGTGTTGACTTTTTACGTGTTTTTTTTTTCTGTGACGTGTTTTTATCTTTACGCCCCATCGTGGCTGTTGCCTATTAACATTGCGTGACCGTAGAGCAATTCAGGTGATAACAACTGAGTTTTTCATTTCGATGGGTCTGAGGTCTGAGTTTTCGGGGTCTGAGTTTTCGTGACACCTGGGAAATACCGTTCCGTTCGGCATACGAAAATTTCGGAAATTCAAACCGGAATTTCTGCTCCAATGGACCGCGCCCAAGGATTTACGATAAGTCTGTCAACCCGAAAAATCACTAACCCTGACTGGATAATGATTTATCCAATGGATGGCGTTATCCACTTTTTGCACAACCGGGCCACATACAGTAGGAGGTTGATCAAAACTAGCCATGTTTTTACAGTTACAGTTTTTGTTTGAAGTAAAGCAAACAACAATAACATTTCTGTTTTTTTTTTTTTTGTTTTTTTTGTTTTTTTTTTTTTTCAATTTCAATAATTTCGGACTCCGGAATTCCACTGATTTTATGGTTGGCCGTTCCAAGTTTGCGATACCTGTGCCCAGGCCAAACGATTGAGTAGAGAGGGGCTGGTGTCAACTTCCGTCTTGGGAATTGGGAACCGCGCCTTACTTTTGTTTGGAGAATCGAGATTACTCGTGAACGAAAAATAATTTTTATTCACAATTTGTAGTGCCATGAAAATGTCGTCGATTCGATGTGCATGTGGACTTGTAGCTTTCTTTACCCTTTTCTGCTTTGTTGTTTCTGACGACAGTCAAGCTGGAGGGAAACACAACCCTTTACACGATTCAAAAGTCACACACGACAAAGAGTAAGTACGAAGTATTTTAGGCTAGAGTAAGCTTAAATAATATTTACGCTTATGCCTTAGTTATCTCAGCCACCGATTCATAGAGTTAATTACTGATAAGTTAACTTAACGAATTGAGTTTTAGTTCACTTGCTTCTCTTTTAGTTCGGGTTGCAACCGACGAAATCAGCTTTAGGACTAAATGGTATAATCCAGAGAGCTTTTTGAATACACGTGTACATACGAGAATTACTTTGAGCTAATTTAGATATATTTGGCCAATTTGTATCAGTAGGCAATATTTCTAGTTCTAGGTCATTTCAATTACAACAATTTGAGTTGTTGTAAATGGAAGATTTTGAGTTACCTTCATATCATATTGTAAATTTTGCTATAACTTTTTCCTTTTTTTTTAATTTCATGGCATAAAGTGTATTAATGCTGTAGTATTATTATATGGCAAGGTAGTCTGATTGGTTCTTTACTGGGTGGGACTTTGCTATTCAGACCGTTTTCATGGAAGTGGTCTAAGCTGTGTATATTTTGTTTTCAAAAGCAGGCAAATTCAAAATTTGCAACTTCCATGGAGTGCAATTATTATTATAAACTACTGACTAACCTAGCTTGCTTGAACTTTTCTGGGGAACATTGGCCCTCGGTCATTTCTGTACGGACCTCACTTAGACCAATATTCCCCTGTAAGGCCCTTGCGTTCGGCCAATAGGAAGAGATTACTATTTATTCATAACTTTTGTGCAACTGCAGTGACTAGTAGCAAATAGAGTACAAGTAACACCTGAAAAAAACACTGAACATCTCACAATGTCTATACTTTTAGTCCAGAAGACCAGCTTAACAGGTTTTCTGTAACCCCCTGAATCATTTGGATCACACTAATTTTTTTATACTTTGACATTATACAACGTGCAAGCAATTGCCTAAACTTGAGAGCTGCAAAAGTGTTTTGCTGTTTCTTACACTTTTCTTTGCACTTTTCTAAAATTTTTAAAAATTCCTGCATTCTTTTATAACTCAATGATGCACTCAGGAATGATAACCGTTACATTGTTTTTGTGTGAGGTGTCACTGTAGTTTTACTTGCTGTATTTTGGCTCGCCATAATTGTTTCACCTTTATACAACAATGCTATATCACCTAAATAGTATACTATACAGCAATGCTATATGCTGAAATTTTTTTCATATAGTTATAGTTGAACCTCCCCACAATGGCCACCTTGGGGACAGAGGGAAGTGGTCATTGCAGAGAGGTGGCTGTTATGGGGAGGTAGTGGTGTGTATGACACCCGCTTTTTTCTTGGGGTTCAACATTTCAACTTCAAAAAATAGTTAATGTGGCATGACGTAAATACGTAACAAAATCAAAATACAGTCAAACCTCAATTATCTGTACCTCGATTACCCGGATTTCTCGATTATCCGGACTTTTTCTCTAGTCCCAATTTTGTCGTGAATATTTATTAGTCATGATCAAGATCCATAGCAATATTCTTTTTAAAACTATAGCATTGAAAAGTGCAGTCAAAAGTGAGTTTGTTTTGCTTTTAAAGAGCAAAAGCAGCACTTGCTCGCATTGTAACTAATGGAGAACACTCAAATGAGTTCTGATTGGCTCAGAGTTGAGTGGTTCAAGATATACAGTAGACCATATTGTTTTCCAAACAATTTGTAAAGGTGTTGTTTCATGATTAAATGTTGCTTTATTTAAACAGTTTTGTTCTTCATTAATATTCATATTTTCGATTATCTGCACCCTCAATTATCCGGACTATTGCGTCTAGTCCCAATGAGTCTGGATAATTGAGGTGCGACTTTATATCAATAAAACAGAAACAGAGATTAATGACGCACGGCATGGATCAAGTTTCGTGACCTTTTCCAATAAATAATGGGGTTTTGTATGCACTGTTCATCAGTTACTGAGGAACTGGACATTACCTGTAAGTGAATATAATATTATGAAAGAGCATATATTTGAACTGTGAGAGGTTATTTTGGTAGTTTGGAATGCACTTTAGTGGCCATTGCCTTGTGGAGAGGTGGCTGTTTTAGAGAGGTTGAAATAAGAGGGAACATATGGACTGTCCACCGGGGCAAAAAAAAGTGGCCATTGAAGAGAGGTGGGCATTGCTGGAGGTTTGACTGTAGTAATGAATTTATTTATTTATTTCTTATATTTGCTTATTTATTTATTTTCATGTTGCAGCCATATTAAGGAGCATCTAAAGGATGAGATTGATCTCAAGGATGAACAAATGTCTGATGAAGATTTACAATTCCACTACTTTAAACTACATGACTATGACCACAACAACAAATTGGATGGTATAGAACTCATGAATGCAATGACGCATTATCATGATGAAGATGGCGATGGTAAAAACCCACATTACACTGATGATGAAATGGGACACATGATAGATCAGATTTTAGATGAAGATGACCTTAACAAAGATGGCTATATCGATTATCCAGAATTTGTGGCATCACAGAAATCTTAAGAAGCAAAAACTTTTTATCTACACACTGTTTCAGTGTTTCAATGACATTTAATTGATACTATTAATATATGAGCTTGAGAAAACAGACATTTCTATCAACCTCTTAATAATTTCTCCTCTGAGAAAAATATCTTAGATTCAAGTTGGATATTTGCATCTTCCAACTATTTTCGTGGCAAGGAAACCTACCCCTGCTTTATTATGCCAGTATTCCCCCCCCCCCCCCCCCTCTATAAATGTGCCTCTCATCCCCTTAAAATCCAAATATGCTTTAAATTAGCACAGGGAAGGGTGGGGTCTTATTAGCCAATTTTTAATTTAGCCAGCTACACAGACATTGCTTAGTGGAATTTGTCAGCTTAAATCTCCACTGTTTCTATGTAGTGTAGGAAAAGAGTAGGTCATGTAAAGGTGTCCTCTTGTTTCAGGCTATTTACATATTTTTTTCTTTACAACAAGTTAGTTATTTTGAGTTTTACACCAAGAGATATTAAGATACAGTCTAAAAATCAAAAGTGCTTATGGTCATGTTTTACACTTTTGCGAGAATCAAACATAGGATTCATAATAAGATAAGATTTCAGTTTCCAGCTTTGCATCAAGGATACAGTTTATGATTAATGAAGCTCATTATGATGAATGTTTACATTTTAATGCCTTTATATAAATTTTTAACATCTCAAAAATACACCATTGTTTGATTTTATCAGTCTTCAGTCTTAGATTCAACGACATTTAAAGGGATGTACATGAAGACTGTAGAGTAGGAACTGGGTTAGAGTTACTGGTGGCCAGCACTGGATCCTAGAAAACATTGTTCTTGTTTCCCTATATTCCCACAATCTTTCACTTTATAACTTTGCAGACACTGTGAGAATTTTTGTGATGAATGAGGCAGTTATCTTGAGGACAGCTCCTTTCCTGAATGATATGCCCTTTTTTGCTTTCATTAGCACTAGGGGAAGGAAGCTGTGCACTTATCTTTACCCCCAGGAAGAGTGAATTACAGAATACCTTAAACTGCTGCTTGCAAGCCCTCCCACTTAAAAGCCCTTATGGTTATAGGCCAATCTACCTGTAAATAAAGTATTCCGATTACAAGCCCCCGAATATAAGCCCCTGATTATAAGCCCCCCTCTAGTTTAAAATGAATGTTTTCGATGTATTATGATGTTTTAAAGCTTAATTAAAAACCAGCATATGAAAAAAGTATTTTGTTAAACACTGCTGTAGCTCATTTCGAAAAGGGTTTTTTTCATTCTGCTTATACCCCCCTCCCCACTCCCCACTTACGAAGTTATATAAACCTAGGGCTTACAAGCGGCAGCTTCCCAAACTTACCACAGACTTCCCATCTCACTTCAAATTGAAGTTTTTTCCAGGGTCAGATCAGTTGGACAGTTATAGTACAAACAGTGCTTCTGAAAGAAAAGTGGGGAGTCTTGGTAGGAAAGTGGATACGTGTTTTGAAAGTTTATTCAAAATATGATCTTCCATCAAAATATGGAAAGTGTTAAGGAAATGTGTTATTTCTAATGCTTGAGTCATAGCAAATCTCAATCCTATTTTGTAAATGAACTGGCCGAGCGTGAGGTCAAGATGGCTGGATATTGGCCAAGATCTTTTTTTTGCGTGTTTATGGACCGAGACGGAGCCGAGGTACATAAACTCGCAAAAAAAAAGAACAAGGGCAATATCCAGCCATCTTGAACGAGCAAGCTTGGTCAATAAAGGATTTACTATATGTCTTTTGGGGAAATTTTTCTTGCGGGACACGGCAGGTAGCCCCGAGCGGGTAAGATATCTTCATCTTGCCCGCTCTGGTAGCCAATCACAGCGCAGGATTTGGTTCACCTTGCGCGCTCACGGAGCGAGCCGTATAATGTACCAGTCAAATCGAAACTTCAACATCCCCCCCCCCGGGTATTTGACGCCTTTTCCTGCCCCGGCGGGAGGGAATTTGATTACTTTAATCTTCCCGGGGGCGGGGTATTTGATCACCACTCATAGAGGGTGGAGAATTTGATCGCTAACCTCGATTTCATGTCACAAGTCCCGTCGATTCCACTTGGGTTGATAAATCATGGCGGAGACAAACTTTGATGAATCAAAGGAAAAGATTGCGGATACGTGGCGGATTGGTTCAAAACCAAAGGCCTACACAAGCTTTGTTCCGTATTATAATTATTGAAGAGGCCCTCAAGAAGGGGATTGAAGCAGAAGACGGCCTTATCACATGGACTAAAAGGTGTTGCCTTTCCTTAAATGAAGTGAAGATTTGGGTTACCCATCTTCAGAAAAAGAAGGAAAACCATGCAAAGGCAACGCAGAAGGCAAAAGAAACAAGAGCAAGGAAGCAACAAAAATGATTTCAACAGAAACAAACATATTTTACACTCATATATTCTCTAAATAGTTTAAGTTTATTTTAAAAACTACGCAAATTTGAAAGTTCGCATTGATACACTGACAGCAGTATTAGCATATAAACATATTTTAAATTGAAATATTCTCTATGTGTTTCTCTACGAGCAGAACATTGGTCTAGTGTAATACCTACATGCAGTTGATCCACATCGACAAAACGCTACTTTTATATTAGAGGTTTATTGATAATAATTCGACATCGAAATTTGTCAACTTTGTTTTAAAATTGGCTCTCTTTGGTTATTACCTGTTACCTGTCCTCCTCTTGCCTCGTGGCATGTAGGGCCTTGGTTCTCTTTGGTGTTATTAAACCATGTTTAGATACACAGCTTCACAAGCATAATAAAAGCTACTGAAAAGTTAAAACAGTAATCTGGTAATTTTCCCGGGGGTGGGGGCATTTGATCACCTGAAATGGACCTATGATGGGGCATTTGAACAGCTTTTTGGCCCGGGCAGGGGAAAATTTGAACAAAAACTTTCCTAAAATTCAAATGCCCGGGGGGGATGTTGAAGCTTCGATTTGACTGGTACATAATAACAGGACTTTACTGCTGAGGCTTTCCCTAAAAGACAAATTACCATGCTTTGTTCAAGGCTTTTCACCTCCGTATTGTATACACAGGTACTGGGCACTAGCGAATACATCCATAGTCCTGTTCAGTGCAGATAGCAACGAATAAAACCCAAATTTTGTGTGAATGCCGTTGTAAATACTGTGTTCAAACACGATTACTTTTCTCTTGGCTATCCTATTCACTATTTAGTCTGTTGTGGATAGTGAGTAGCCTACCACTGTGCGGTTGTCAACGACATGGCGGCCGCCTCTGCGGTTTTGAAGTCTCTATCAGTAAGGGTCAACAAGATTTAGGTGATAATTATTTACTCGTTGAGTTTTGATCTGACAAGTAGATTTATACTCACACAATTAAATTATTCGCTCTCGATTTCTGTGGGTGATAAAACTTCAGTGCCATAATCACAATCCATTTCTCTTAGAAGACAACGCGAGAGGAAATGGAAAATTGTTTATTGATTTATTTTATCAAAATGTAAATTCTCTTTTCGTTCGCGCAATCTCCGGAGGTAGTTCTGTGTTTGAATTGTAATTATACACTAGTGAGAAAACAGCAATCTCCAAATCCCAGTGATCAGTATGCGTTTACTTACAGGTTTCGTAAAACTGTCTGGTTCCGGGCCGAAGTCGGAACAAAATTATGACTGAGGCAATGTCCATAGTGTTTAGGGTGTTTATTTATCTGCTAGCAGTGTTTTACTTTCCCCCTTCCAAAAAACAACAACAACTGAAAACGAAGAGATTACTGGGGCAAGTACCGCGGTTTGCCTCATAGTGGCTACGGCCCTGTGGTTGACCCAATCGCACATTAAAGTTATGCTTTTTAGGGCATTTTATTAAGATGAGTTCTGTGTTTTTTGGTTTGTTTGTTTTCTTTATTGGTTTCAAAATATGACAAAATCTAACTCCAATGAGGTGTTTGACTGAGTTGCCTGAAGGTAAGAGGTTAAGGTGGGGTTTTAGCCCAAAACACACCATTTTTTCAAAACTTTCCTCGTGGTAAGATTTAATTCCAAACCATGGCAAAGTATACATTTTTAGAACGACCAAGGATTATGAAAAAAAATATCTTTGTACCCTAGAACTGTATTGTAACCTGAAACCGGCTGATTAAATCTGCCACCTGCTGGGAAATTACAGGGCTTACTTGAGAAAAGATAACTCCTACAAGAACTCATCAAAATGAATACTACTTACATTTTTTAAAAGAAGACAGCTTACTGTTTTACAAGCAAAGAGATTTTTGAAAAGTTAAAAACACATGAAATGGTGACCAGTTAAATCTGATACAGAAAATCCAGCAAACGTTTCAGGGCCTGTTTACAAGGAGGGAGGATTACCCTAACAAGCGGGTTAACCCTAGCTGGAGGGCAAAGGATAGCCCGGGTTTACAAGCAAAATTCAAAAGGTAGGGTAACCCTACAACCCGGGACAGCCCAATGTGCGGTTACATTCAAAGGGTCTGGAAACAAGTAGAAAGTTAACCCGGGTAGGTGGGTTAACCCTACCTGGAGTGTATACAAGGGAAAAAGTTAACCCGCCTGCCAGGGTAACCCTAGCATGCAGATAGGGTAACCCGCGTACACGGTAAACCCTGGCTGTCTTGTAAACGCGACGAAGAAAAAAAGAGGAAATGTGTGAGTGTTAGGGTAACCCGCTTGCTAAGGTAGCCCTCTCTCCTTGTTAACAGGCCCTCGATGCATAACTTCGACAAAATGCAGTGGATGGAAAAGTCTCAGCTTAAAAGACAAGACTTACGCAGAAAAACCAGTCCTGAAAATTTCAGCTCAATTGGACAAATCCTTCTCAAAATATCTTTTCTCAAAGGCAAAAATAGGGGACTTTAGATTTGAGTACGAGAACGACTTTTCAATTCTAGTTTGTAGGCTTCACATCACATCACATACCCACCTCATCCTATAAGTTACCTTAAACCAAAATGAAGAGCGAGGGCTCTAGAAACATCACTGGTTTGAAAATCGAAAATCGTACCCGTAGGCCAATCTAAAACGAGCTTTGAACTCACAGTAACAGAAATTCTCAAAATAAAACTTCAATACCTTAAGATTTAAATTCCGATAAAAAGAATTAGAATTTTTTTTTTTACAGAATTTTGGGTGAACCCCCGCCTTAAGACAATCAATTGCAGGAAAGGGAACGGTGAGGCAATTTCAGAAAGAAATGTCCAAAAGGACACACGTGAAAACTGAAATCAATTAAGTCAACACATAAACCCCTAATCGTGCCTGTAAAAGTAATACATTTTTATTTTTGAAATTCACTGTATGCTCCATCTCCCACGTTGAATTTTAAAATATTAATTAAAAATAAATTATTGACAATGAGAAACCATGTTGAAGATGCTGTCAGAAGCTGCAAGCCTAGAGCAGCATCTTCAATCCCGAGGTCCCAGTTTTTCACTATACAGACCGACCCTAAGCCGGTAAATAACTTTTTTCTCTCTCTCTCTCTCCCTCTCTCTCAAACCATTTTTATAATTGTTGACCTTTTCCACACCCGGACAATTTTTTCTTTCACAGTTTGTATTTATTACCACTACAAATTACAAATTAAAACATTACAAATTACAATTTACAAATTACAATTTACAAAATCCTGATCGCGCTGAAAACCAGTCAGATTTCAGGAGTCGTTCCTCTTGGAAGAAATACTGAACAATTCTCATCTACCTGTGTGATGTTTACTTTCATGTTTTTGCGAACCACACAGCACGTAATTAAGTTTGTTTACCTTTGGTAACATCGCAATTTTTGTTAATAACCGTTTAAGCGTTGAAAGAGATAATGGCGCTGAATACATACTGAATACACCTCAACATACAATGTCGAAGCTATTTTCACGTGCACTATAAATTCTGTAAAAATCGAACTTATCCAATCTACTATTGTTTATATGACTCTACAAAAGATCACAAAACAGTGACGGCTTTTTTTCTTTATCGCTCTCCCTGTTTCGGACTGTTGCTAATAAAACGCTGTTCCATCGCAAAAATGTATAATGTCGAACTGTTTTTACTATAAATTCTGTAATTAAAAATTAAACGTATTAAAACTACTGTTGTTTATATGCTTCTAAAAAACAGTGACAGCGATTTTTCTTTATCGCTGTGCCTGTTTCGGACTGTTGCTAAGAGAACGCTGATCCGTCGCAAAAATTATATTTAAACCATTTATTAATTAAGAAAAGGAAACTCCTTGTGGTAGAAAAGCTATATACCGCCAAGCACATTTCGCATTGTAACAGACGAGAAAGATCTCAGCGTTGAGACGATTTACCTCTGCACTAACAGCCAAACAAGTTTTCGGAAAAGGTAGGTTTTGGAATAATTGTTCGATTGACAGGCAATAAATGCATTTTTGTCGTTTTCCAACTAACTTGTCAATTTCACTACTTCTCTTAATTTTCAAAGAGCTTTTTTGGTGCGAATCTTTTTTTCATACGAATCAAAACCTGTTTACGTTCGTTTTATGTGAGAAAAAATATAACTAGGCACCAAATTTTATTAATAGCTTATTCAATGCCTCGTTTTTCAGGAAACAGTACTGAGTTTAACTGACTCGCGCAGGTGAAAAAAATGGTTCCATTTTCTCCTTTGTTCGTTACGCATTTTGCGGCAGTTGCTAACAAAATTCTTTAAATGCCAACGGTGCAATCACTGTTTTCACAAGTTTTGGGGTTCGCTGAAACCACCAGGATTAGTACTACGTATTTCCTCAATATACCTCGCGCTCGTCCAACAATTATTTAACACGGAAATTTTAAACGAAACACAAAAGTAATGATAAATAAAGGCAATGATAAATAAAGAATTACTGTTATTTTTTTTTGGAAACCAAAACTTTCGGATTCTTATCCACTGATTCTTCGGCCCTAATTCTACCATTTTAATGTGTTACTTAAATTTATCGCACTATGACAGATTTCAACAGTTATCAACTCTTAGTTAAACACATCCTGACCAGAGGTTTGTTGAGCCTTGGCCAATTTTCATTTTGTTTTAAAGATATTTTAAGCCCTAAGGTTGTTTTCATCCTGTAAAATGTTTACGCTACGGGGCATTTAAGGTAGTTTTCCAAAGCTCTTTGGCTCCGATATCTTCTATAGTCCTGCTTCGGATAAACACGCTCATTTGAACATAAAGTTTACTTAAACAACTGAAAAATAAACCTGAGAAACCCGCAAAAACGTAACCGAATGGCTGACCCCTAACAACGCCTAAAATGTGAAAACTTACTTTGTAGAGTGTTTCCCAAAGATATCTCAATATGAACCAGCGTGGTCTTAAACTGAGTGGCCTGTCTTAGAATGTCAGAAAAAAAAATTGCAGAAAACCGTGTGGCAAAACTAATGTGGCAAGTTGAAGGTAACATATTAAAACATAAACCAAGAATATAACCCCTTACTTAGATCCCTAAACGGACTTGCAAGTGGAATTCACTGCACGCAAATAACTCCCTCAGGAGAAAAAAAAACATATCCAAACACGCAAATATATAATCTTATTAGCACAACCCCTATGCGAGCCACCAAACGCAATTGTGAAAGGCTAATAATTACGTTTTTCTAATTATTTAGTAATTGATCAATTATGCGCCATCTCCCGGGGATAAGTTATCGTTTTTACTATCCCAAGTACTTTCACAAAAAGATAAATAGTGGTAAATTTTGGACAATAAAAGTAATTAAGAATTCATCTCTTTTATTCAGAACAAGAATTAAAAATTGCGAAACGACTTATATTTTCATTTGCCACCACAAATGTACCCGGCAAACAAGAAGTAGACTGTGTGATGTTTTCGCCTCTAAAATTGCTATAATTTGTTACATGCACATTTACAATTTAGTAACATTGACCACTATGATGTTTAGATTATCACACAGGGAGAGAGTTCGACATTAAACTACAGAACGCTAGACTAGGGTGGCTTCTAATTTCTTTTGTTTCCATTTTGAAAACCCTACTTGTAAACCCAACATTAATATATTGACCCTGCTGGAAACTGGCTTTTTATTGCCCGGCAGGCTGTAAATCTACCTGTTTCTTTAGTTCCATCAATCATGTTTTTTAGTTCTATCGATCATGTTCATCTTTTTCCATGTAAACGTTGCTTTATCGCAGACCAATTGCCATTCACATTGTAATATAAGAGTTTACCCTTTAGTGGAAACACATTATTAAACACGACGTGAGGCTCAAGTTGTTATGATAAAAGAAGCTCTTTGCAAGAGAACGACAACTTTTAACTTTTTAACTTTTAATTTTCCGATGAACCAATCAACCGTGCTCTGTTAGAAAATTTATTTTCCACGAGAAAGCCGAGTTAAATTCATCATGTTCTAGGAAACGTTCAGGCCTCTACGTGGATTTGCTCTGTATTTCGTTTGTTCGTTATGTTTTGTACAACAAAACCAGAAAGGAGAATCTTTTCTGACGTCATTGTTTACATTTGTCCTTATTAACATATGACTTGTCGCACAGAAGGCATCACGCTAGACACGAATTAACAACAAACATTTAAAGAGCTTGTGGAACTTAGTAATTGGTGAAATTTTTGGCTCTTTTGGGTGTAATATTAGAGGAGAAACTGGCTTTCAAACTGCGAAAGTTGTGGGTGGCAAAGGCGCTAATGAGCTTATATATTCTTTGTTAAATTTTGAGTTGTTTTTAAAATTCAAAATTTAACAAAGTATTCAATGCATTGGGCTCTAATTCCTTGGGACCGTTTTAATCTTGCTGTGCTCTTCAAATTACAAATGTCGTTACCTTGGATGACAAATCCGCAAGAATTTGAAAAAGTAATGAACACTTTTTTCGACAGGTTTTCACAAGCCTTGAACGACAGGTAGATAAAAGGATGTGGTTTGCGTTCGCCATTCAACTTATCAGTGTGTTGCTGATGTTCCAGCCTGATCAAAGTTTAAGCTGTGACCAGGCTAACTGGGAAGTGAGTCTGGACAGAGCAACTTGGTCCAAATACCCCAATACTAACACATACCTTTGAGGGTTGTGGAGGAATGACCGACATCCGGGAGATGAAAGAGTTGGGCGCATCGAATATGGAAGGTGTTGCAAAGCCACTGAACCCAGTTATGCCAATCAGCCTGCAACCTGCTCAAATGCAAACTGGCTGTACACGCTGGATGGGTGAGTTATTGGAAAAATGAAGATCACTGATGGCAAAGCGCAAGAAAACATTGCAGGATCGAAACTTAAACCACTGGAATAAAAAACTTAAAAATCACGTTCAAATGTTTATTAAGGCAGTTTATTTAATACTTTTTTTTATTGGTGAATGAAATATTGGAATTGTTTGAAGCGGCACTATTTTCTGTTTCGTTGTCACGAAAGTTATAAATTTCTCATGAACGTAGTTTTCCAAAGTCCTAATAATTGCTGTATACCACAAAAGTATAAATTTCTTATTGTTAATTTTTGTGCTTGACGAAAGTTTCCGTCTCTTTTCAGTTTTCATGTCTGGGCTCTGTGTCCAAATGGTTACTATTTGAACGGCCTCAGACTGGGCGCTGGACCACCTGCATACCTACTGCACATTGACGAGGCACAATGTTGCCATCCACAAGGTCACCCCAACAGTTACGAGCACTGTTACGATGAAGATGTCACCCATTCGTTCGACAACAAGGGTTGGAGCGAATGCAAACAGGCGGGATAGTTCATGATCGGCTTCTACAAAAGCAGTTGCAACGACATTTACTGCATTGAAAAGTTCAGATGTTGCAAGATGAAGAAACGTAATTTTGATTTTATTAACTTAAATCACGAATTAGCTGTTCTGAATATAAAAACCCACACAGAAAACTTGCATTCCAACTTACCTTTTCCAACATTACTACCTGTTCGTCAGCTAACATTTACAATCAATGCTTTAAGACATCTTTGGTACCGGAAAAAATTAATTCGAGCGAATAAGACTCTTCCTAGTTCACTAAACCACATTTCTTTCAGCGGCTATCAATGGCGGATGGAGCGCCTATGGAGACTGGAGCGCGTGTAGTGTGACTTGCGGAGCTGGAGAGCAAGAGCGCTTCCGCACTTGCACCAATCCCCCTCCTTCTAATGGTGGAGCGCAATGCTCTGGATCCAACAAAGATACCAGGCCATGTAACAATGGACCATGCGAGGGTAAGCGAAAGAATGATAATTTAAAGCAAAGTGTGGAAACAGAAGTTCTAAGCCCTTCACTTCATCTAAAGTAATAATTAAACCTTTCTTGGGGGGACAAGTCATATTGAAGTTACGCAATCATGCATAAATTCTACGTTGTTTTCATTGAATTACAAGAACAATATTATATGCACATCCATTAGCAATACTTCCAATGGATAAGATGTTTGGTGTAAAACGAAGACAATTGAAAAGACTGCTTTTCATATAAGCGCAGGTGGGTAAAGTCTGCATACGAGCCAGGTGACCCATCAGGCTGTTGCTTGACCTTGCTTATCTCCGGTTTCTGTAGCATGAAGCGACTAGGAGTATTTCTACTCCCCCTGATTTTTTCAGGCATCTTCTTTCCAATTGCTTAAATTGAAAATTTACTGCGATGATCATTCTTCACTTTCATATACTCAAGAAAGCCGCGCAGAATTTTGCTTTTGACAGCATCGCTCTATATCACGTAATCAAAATAACTGATTCTTCGCGCTGAACCATTGATAAGGAAATGTGTTCCACCTGCATGTTCATTTTCATGCAAATCAAACTCATTTTCATATGAAGGGTTTTGTACGAGGACTCGTTTTGAAATAGGCACAAGGTAACTCGGAAATGGCCTATTGATTGACTGACAGGCTGACTAATGGACTGACTAGCCCACTGATCGATGGATGGATGGACGGACGGACGG